>NC_091197.1:33874916-34172416 GCF_040958095.1 Procambarus clarkii
CGGCGGTCATTTTGCGCAAACCCCAAGCAGTTTTCAAAATATCAAATGTGGGAAATTTGAGGCCTAAGCAATTTTGGACTAACTTGGCTCTTGCACCTATTTTCATTTTCAAATTACGATTTTATACCAAATATGCCTATCACTGAAAACGGCGAGTCATATTTGCCCAAACCCCCCTGCAGTTTTCAAAATATCTAAAATGTGGAAATTGACACCTGAGCGTGATTTTTTACGAATTCTGACTCTCGGCTATCATTTGAAATTTACGACTTTATACCGAAAATATACCAATTACTGAAAACGGCATTGGGTCATATTTTGCCCAAACCCCCAAGCAGTTTTCAAAATATCATGTTGGAAATTTGACTCCTGAGCGTGATTTTGACCGAATTTTGACTCTCTGCACTATTTTCATTTTCAAATTTCGATTTTTTATACCGAAAATATGCCAATTACTGAAAACGGCTGGGTCATATTTTGCGCAAACCCCCTGAAGTTTTCGAAATATCGAAATGTAATTGAGCCGAGCGTTTTTGTGGCGAATTCTGACTCTCTGCTCCTATTTCCAAAATACGAATCTTTATACCAAAAATATGCCAATTACTAAAAACGGCTTTGGGCACATATTTTACCCCCTGCAGTTTTCAAAATATCTGAAATATCGGAAATTTGACTCCTGAGTGTGATTTTTTAGCCAAATTCTGACTCTCTGCACCTATTTTCATTTTCAAATTGCGAGTTTTTATACCGAAAATATGCCAATTTCTAAAAACGGTGAGGAATTTGATTTTGCCCAAATCCCTTGCAGTTTTCAAAATATATGAAATGTTGGAAATTTGACTCCTGAGCGTGATTTTTGAGTCAAATTCTGACTCTGCACCTATTTTCATTTTCAAATTACGAATCTTTATCCCGAAAATATGCCAATTACTGAAAACGAACATGGGTCATATTTTGCACAAATACCCCTGCAGTTTTCAAAATATAGGAAATGTTGAAATTTTGACTCCTGATCGTGATTCTGAGTCAAATTCTGACTCTCTGCACCTATTTTCATTTTCAAATTACGAATCTTTATACCGAAAATATGCCAATTACTGAAAACGACCGTGGGTCATACTTTGCCCAAATACACTTGCAGTTTTCAAAATATCTGAAATGTTGAAATTTTGACTATTGAGCGTGATTTTTGAGCCGAATTCTGACGCTCAGCACCTATTTTCATCTTCAAATTACGACTATTTATACCAAAAATATGCCAATTACTGCAAACGGCAATCGGTCATATTTTGCCCAAACCCCCCTGGAATTTTCAAAATATCTGAAATGTCGAAAATTTGACTCCTGGGGAGTTATTTTTAGCCAAATTCTGACTCGCTGCACCAATTTCCATTTTCAAATTGCGACATTTTATACCGTAACCAATTACTGAAAAAAGCGATGGCTTAGATTTTGCACAATCCCCCTGCAGTTTTAAAAATATCTGAAATGTTGGAAATTCCAGTCCTGAGCGTGATTTTTGAGCTGAATTCTGACTCTCTACACATATTTTTATTTTCAAACTACGACTTTTTATACCGAAAATATGCCAATTACTAAAAACGGCGATAGGTTTGATTTTGCCCAAACCCCCCTGCAGTTTTTAAAAGTCCAAACCCCCTGCAGTTTATTCCAAAAATATGCCAATTACTGAACACGGCAATAGGTCATATTTTGCCCAAACCCCGCCAGTAGTTTTCAAAATATCTAAATTGTCGGAAATTTGAATCCTGAGCATGATTTTTTACCCGAATTCTGACTCTGCACCTATTTTCATTTTCAAATTACGACTTTTTATACCGAAAATTTGCCAATTATTGGAAACAGCGAAGGCCTTTATTTTGCCCCCCCCCCCTCCCTTGCAGTTTTCAAAATATCTGAAATATCGGAACTTTCACTCCTGAGCGTGATTTTTTAGTCGAATTCTGACCCTCTGCACCAATCTTCATTTTCAAATTACGACTTTTTATACCGAAATATGCCAATTTCTGTAATTAGCGATGGGTTTGATTTTGCCCAAACCACTCTGTAATTTTCAAAATATCTGAAATGTCGGAAATTTCACCCCTGAACGTGACTTTTGAGCCGAATTCTGACTCTCTACACCTATTTTCGTTTTCAAATTACGAATTTTTATACCAAAAATATGCCAATTACTGAAAATGGCGATGGGGTTTGATTTTACCCAAGCCCCTTTGTAGTTTTCAATAAACCTGAAATGTGAGAAATTTGACTCTTAAGCGTGATTTTTTAGCCGAATTCTGACTCTGTGCCTAATTTCATTTACAAATTACGACTTTTTAAACTGATAACATGCCAATTACTGAAACTGCGATGGGTTAGATTTTGCCCAATCCGCCTGCAGTTTTAAAAATATCTTAAATGTCGGAAATTTGAAATCTGAGCGTGATTTTTCCACCGAATTCTGATTCTCTGCACCTATTTTCATTTTCAAGTTACGACTTTTTATACTGTAAATATGCCAATTTCTGAAAACGGCGATGGGTCATGTTTTGTCCAAACTTCCCGGCAGTTTTCAAAATATCTGAAATGTCTGAATTTTGACTCCTGAGCGTGATTTTAGAGATGAATTCTTACTCTTTGCACCTATTTTCATTTTCAAATTACGACTTTTTATACCGAAAATATACCAATTACTGAAAACGGCAATTGGCTTAGATTTTGCCCAATCACCCTGCAGTTTTCGAAATATCTGAAATGTTGGAAATTTCACTCCTGAGCGTTATTTTTGAGTCGAATTCTAACTCTCTGCACCTATCTTCATTTTCAATTTGCGAATTTTTATACTGAAAATATGCCAAATACGGAAAATGCCGATGGGTTTGATTTTGCCCAAACCCCTCTGCAGTTTTCAAAATATCTAAAATGTCGGAAATTTGACTTCTGAGCGTGATTTTTAATCCGAATTCAGACTCTCTACTTCTATTTTCATTTTCAAATTACGATTTTTTATACCGAAAACATGCCAATTACTGAAACAGCAATCTGTCATATTTTGCCCAAACCCCGCCGGTAGTTTCTAAAATATCTCAAATGTCGGAAATTTGACTCCTGAGCGTGATTTTTTCGGTGAGCCGAATTCTGACTCTCTGCACCTATTTTCATTTTCAAATTACGACTTTGTATATGTAAAATATCCCAATTACTGAAAACAGCGATGGCTTAGCTTTGCCCAATCCCCCTGCAGTTTTCAAAATATCTTAAATGTCGGATATTTCACTCTTGAGCGTGATTTTTGAGCCGAATTCTGACTCTCTGCACCTATTTTCATTTTCAAATTACGAATTTTTATACCGAATATATACCAATTACTGAAAATGGCGATGGGGTTTGATTTTACCCAAACCCCTTTCCAGTTTTCAAAATGTCTCAAATGTCGGAAATTTGAATTTTGAACGTAATTTTTGAGCCGCATTCTGATTCTCTGCACCTATTTTCATTTTCAAATTACGACTTTTTATACCGATAATATGCCAATTACTGAAACGGCGATGGGTTTGATTTTAACCAAACCCCTTTGTAGTTTTCAAAAAACCTGAAATGTGAGAAATTTGACTCTTGATCGTAATTTTTTAGCCGAATTCGGACTCTGTACCTACTTTCAACAACAAATTACGACTTTTTAAACCTATAATATGCCAATTACTGAAACGGCGATGGGTTAGATTTTGCCCAATCCGCCTGCAGTTTTTAAAATATCTAAAATGTCGGAAATTTGACAACTGAGCGTCATTTTTCAGCCGAATTCTGACTCTCTGCACCTATTTTCATTTACAAATTACGAATTTTATACCGAAAATATGCAATTTTATGAAAATATCGATGGGTCATATTT
The DNA here is from genome assembly GCF_040958095.1 of Procambarus clarkii. Lineage (NCBI taxonomy): Eukaryota > Metazoa > Arthropoda > Malacostraca > Decapoda > Cambaridae > Procambarus > Procambarus clarkii. Next base: position 33,878,812 of record NC_091197.1, read on the forward strand.
TGCGCAAACCCCTCCTGCAGTTTCAAAATATCTCAAATGTGGGAAATTTTACTCCTGAGCGTGATGTTTGAGCCGAATTTTGACTCTCTGCACCTATTTTCATTTTCAAATTACGAATTTTAATACTGAAAATATGCCAATTACTGAAAATGGCAATGGGTCATACTTTACCCAAACCCCCTGCAGTTTTCAAAATATCTGAAATTTAGGAAATTTGACTCCTGAACGTGATTGTAGAGCCGAATTCTGACTCTCTGCACCTATTTTCATTTTCAAATTACGAATTTGTATACAGAAAAAACAGCAATCACTGAAACCGGCGATTGGTCATATTTTGCCCAAACCCCCCTGCAGTTTTCAAAATATCTGAATTGTCAGAAATTTGTAATCTGAGCGTGATTTTTGAGCTGAATTCTAACTCTCTGCACCTATTTTCATTTTCAAATTACGACTTTTTTTATACCAAAAATATGTCAATTACTGAAAACTGCAATGGGTCATATTTTGCGCAAACCCTCTGCAGTTTTCAAAACATAGTCAAAATGTGGAAAATTTGACTCATGAGCGTGATTTTAGAGCCGAATTCTGACTCTCTGCACCTATTGTCATTTTCAAATTACGAATTTGTATACAGAAAATATACCAATCACTGAAAACGGCGATTGGTCATATTTTGCCCAAACCCCCCTGCAGTTTTCAAAATATCTGAAATGTCGGAAATTTGTCACCTGAGCGTGATTTTTGAATTGAATTCCAACTCTCTGCACCTATTTTCATTTTCAAATTACGAATTTGTATACAGAAAATATACCAATCACTGAAAACGGCGATTGGTCATATTTTGCCCAAACCCCCCCTGCAGTTTTCAAAATATCTGAATTGTCGAAAATTTGTCACCTGAGCGTGATTTTTGAACTGAATTCCAACTCTCTGCACCTATTTTCATTTTCAAATTACGACTCTTTATACCGAAAATATGCCAATTAATGAAAACGGCAATGGGTCATACTTTACCCAAACCCCCCTGCAGTTTTCAAAATATCTGAAATTTAGGAAATTTGACTCCTGAACGTGATTTTAGAGCCGAATTCAGACTCTCTGCACCTTTTTTCATTTTCATATTACGAATTTGTATACCGAAAATATACCAATCACTGACAACAGTGATGGGTCATATTTTGCCCAAACCCCGCTGGAGTTTTCAAAATGTCTGAAATGTCGGAAATTTGACTCCTGAGCGTGATTTTTCAGCCGAATTCTGATTCTCTAGACCTAATTTCCATTTCCGAATTACGACTTTTTATACATAAAATATGCCAATTACTGGCAATGGGTCATATTTTGCGCAAAACCCCTGTAGTTTTCAAAATAACTGAAATGTGGGAAATTTGACTTATGAGCATGATTTTTTAGGCGAATTCTGACTCTCTGCACCTATTTTCATTTTCAAATTACGAGTTTTTATACCGAAAATATGCTAATCACTGAAAAAGGCGATGGGTCATGCTTTGCCCAAACCCCCCTGCAGTTTTGGAATATCTACAATGTGAGAAATTTGACTCCTGAGCGTGATTTTTTACCGAATTCTGACTCTCTGCACCTATTTTCATTTGCAATATACGAATCTTTATACCGAAAATATGCCAATTACTGAAAACGGCATTGGGACATATTTTGCCCAAATCCCCAAGCAGTTTTCCAAATATCTGAAATGTGTGAAATTTGACTCCTGAGCGTTATTTTTGAGCCGAATTCTGACTCTCTGCACCTATTTTCATTTTCAAAGTACGAATTTTTATACTAAAAATATGCTAATTACTGAAAATGCCAAATGGGTCATATTTTACCCAAACCCCCCTGCAGTTTTCAAAATATCTGAAATTTAGGAAATTTGACTCCTGAGCGTGATTTTAGAGCCGAATTCTGACTCTCTAGACCTATTTCCATTTTTAAATTACGAATTTTTTTACAGAAAATATATCAATTACTGAAAACGACGATGGGTCATATTTTGGCCTAACCCCCTTGCAGTTTTCAAAATATATGAAATGTCGGAAATTTGACTCCTGAGCGTGATTTTTGAGCTGAATTCTAACTCTCTGCACTTATTTTCATTTTCAAATTACGACTTTTTATACCGAAAATATGCGAATGACTGAAAGTGGCAGTGGGTCATATTTTGCGCAAACCCCCTGAAGTTTTCGAAACATCTGAAAGTGGAAAATTTCTCTCCTGAGCGTGATTTTTGAGCCGAATTCTGACTCTCTGCACCTTGTTACGAACCCGGATCCAGCGTCCGAGCACGGAGCAGTGACGACCGCGCCATCTGTGGGTCAGCTCCCGAAACCCCCTCCAAACGGACGACGACACCTGGTGAGGATGACGTGTACTGGCCACAAGGGCCAGTTTCCAGTCCTGTGTAGCTCACAACACAGCCGCTCCTGACCTCTGGTGAGGTGGTGCTCAGACAACAGCGCCATCTATGGAGTGGATAGGTGGGCGTTTGTGCCTGAGCCCGTAAGTGAGGTGTTTTAGTGTCCCTGTTATTGATGACGTGTCTGCTTACAGAGTCGACCTGGGACTGCTGTGATGGAAGTTGAGTGAGTCTACCCAATGCAGCCGTCTCCATACCTTGTGCTTTGCTGCAGCAGCTGTGAAGTCGTCCCCCGGAAGAACACTGTGGTGTTACCCCTGCCAGTGGAGTGGCAGTAGAAGGATTTCCCGGGATCGACTGCTGGAGACGATTATCCACTGGGGTATTGAGGACAGGAGAGTGATTTGTGGTATCACACGAGGCTCCTGTCTAGGGCGTTACCCTTATATCGTTCGTGGAGTGGCCTGACCAGCCTTGCTGATCCGGAACCTGCCAGCAGACCGGCTGGACTTGTGGTTGACGGCCTCCACGGCGGTGCCCCCAGTGGAGCTGTGTTTTGGCTGGCCTGTGTCTGGGGTAGACTCAGCTTGGTCGAAGGATTCGTCAAGAGACCACGAGGATCAAGAGCACCGAGGACTCAGCACCGAGAGCCTGGATCCAGAGTCTTCAGCAGAAGACCATTGTGTATTTCCCTGTACAGTGTTAATACCCCTCCCCCTGTGCACTCTTTTTATATATAATATTATTTGGTGATGGTAACAATTATAGTCTTAAGTTCTTAACTTTCTTTCCCTTCCCCCTTTAAGTTTCTTGCGGCACGGATCACATCCCTTGAAAGCCACTACTGGCTTGGGGTCGGATATAACTTCCTCTAACAACATCAGAGTAAGAACCCCGTTGCGTCCCGAGAGGGCCGTAACACACCTATTTTCATTTTCAAATTACGACGTTTTATACCAAAAATATGTCAATTACTAAAAACGGCAATGAGTCATATTTTGCGCAAACCCCCTGAAGTTTTCGAAATATCTGAAATGTGGGAAATTTCACTCCTGAGCGTGATTTTTGGGCCGAATTCTGACTCTCTGCCCCGATTTTTTTTTCAAAATACGAATCTTTATACCGAAAATATGCCAAATACTGAAAACGGCGATGTGTCGTTTTTGCCAAAACCCCCCTGCAGTTTTCAAAATATCTAAAATGTGGAAAATTTGACACCTGAGCGTGATTTTTTGCCGAATTCTGACTCTGCACTTATTTTCATTTGCAAATTACGATTCTTTTTACGAAAAATATGCCAATTACTTAAAACGGAATTGGGTCATATTTTGGCCAAATCCCCCAGCAGTTTTCAAAATATCTGAAATGTTGAAAATTTGACTCCTGAGCGTGATTTTTGAGCCGAATTTTGACTCTGCACCTATTTTCATTTTCAATTTACTACTTTTTGTACCGAAAATATGCCAATTACTGAAAATTCAGTATGTTATATTTTACCCAAACCCCCCTACAATTTTCAAAATATCTGAAATTTCGGAAATTTGACTCCTGAACGTGATTTTAGAACCGAATTTTGACTCTCTGCATCTATTTTCATTTTCATATCACGAATTTGTATACCGAAAATATACCAATTACTGAAAACGGCGATGGGTCATATTTTGCCCAAACCCCCTGCTGTTTTCCAAATATCTGAAACGTGGGAAATTTGACTCCTGAGCGTGACGACTGAGCCGAATTTTGACTCTCTGCACCTATTTTCATTTTAAAATTACGAATTTTTATACCGAAAATATGCCAATTACTGAAAACGGCATTGGGTCATATTTTGAGCAAACCCCTTGCAGTTTTCAAAATATCTGAAATGTGGGAAATTTGACTCCTAAGCGTGATTTTTTAGCCGAATTTTAACTCTCTGCACCTATTTTCATTTTCAAATTACGAGTTTTTATACCGAAAATATGCCTATCACTGAAAACGGCGATGGGTCATATTTTGCCCAAACCCCCCTGCAGTTTTCAGAATATCTAAAATGTGGGAAATTTGACACCTGAGCGTGATTTTTTACCGAATTCTGACTCTCTGCACCTATTTTCATTTGAAATTTACGACTCTTTATACCGAAAATATGCCAATTACTGAAAACGGCATTGGGTCATATTTTGCCCAAACCCCCAAGCAGTTTTCAAAATATCTGATATGTTGGAAATTTGACTCCTGAGCCTGATTTTTGAGCCGAATCTTGACTCACTGCCCCTATTTTCATTTTCAAATTTCGATTTTTTATACCGAAAATATGCCAATTACTGAAAACGGCACTGGGTCATATTTTGCGCAAACCCCCTGAAGTTTTCGAAATATCTGAAATGTGGGAAATTTCTCTCCTGAGCATGATTTTTGTGGCGAATTCTGACTCTCTGCTCCTATTTTCTTTTCAAATTACGAGTTTTTATACCGAAAATATACCAATTACTAACAACGGCGATGAGTCATATTTTGCCCAAACCCCCCTGCAGTTTTCAAAATAACTGAAGTTTTGGAAATTTGACTCCTGAACGTGATTTTAGACTCGAATTCTGACTCTCTGCAGCTATTTTTATTTTCATATTACTAATTTGTATACCGAAAATATACCAATTACTAACAACGGCGATGAGTCATATTTTGCCAAAACCCCTCAGCAGTTTTCAAAATATCTGAAATGTCGGACATTTGACTTCTGAGCGTGATTTTTTGGCCAAATTTTAACTCTCTGCACATATTTTCATTTTAAAATTACGAATTTTTATACCGAAAATATGCCAATTACTGAAAACGGCAATGGGTCCTTTTTTACCCAAACCCCCCTGCAGTTTTCAAAATATCTGAAATGTGAAAAATTTGACACGTGAGCGTGATTTTTTAGCCACATTCTGACTCTCTGCACCTATTTTCATTTTCAAATTACGAATCCTTATACCGAAAATATGCCAATTACTAAAAACGGCGATGGGTCATATTTTGCACAAACCCCCCTGCAGTTTTCACAATATCTGAAATGTGGGAAATTTGACTCCTGAACGTGATGTTTGACCCGAATTTTGACTCTCTTTTTTGACTTTTTTGACTCTCTTTTGAATGTGTCATTTTTTGCTAAAAAATGACACATTTTCAAGTAATTGGCACTGCAGTTTTCCAAATATCTGAAATGTGTGAAATTTGACTCCTGAGCGTTATTTTTGAGCCGAATTTTGACTCACTGCACATATTTTCATTTTCAAATTACGAATTTTTATTCAGAAAATATACCAATTACTGAAAACGACGATGGGTCATAATTTGCCCAAACCCCCTTGCAGTTTTCAAAATATCTGAAACGTCGGAAATTTGACTCCTGAGCGTGATTTTTGAGCTGAATTCTAATTTTCTGCACCTATTTTCATTTTCAGAATCGGATTTTTATACCGACAATATGCCAATTTCTGAGAGCGGAAGTGGGTCATATTTTGCGCAAACCCCCTGAAATTTTCGAAATATCTGAAAGTGGGAAATTTATCTCCTGAACGTGATTTTTGAGCCGAATTCTGACTCTCTGCACCTATTTTCATTTTCAAATTACGAGTTTTTATAACGAAAATATGCCAATAACTGAAAACAGCTATGGGTCATATTTTGCCCAAACCCCCCTGCAGTTTTCAAAATATCTGAAATGTGGGAAATTTGACTCCTGAGCGTAATTTTTGAACCGAATTCAAACTCTGCACGTATTTTCATTTTCAAATTACGACTTTTTAAATCGAAATTATGCCAATTACTGAAATCGGGAGTCGTTCACATTTTTCCCAAACTCCCCCTGCAGTTTTCAAAATATCTGAAATGTGGGAAATTTCACTCCTGAGCGTGATTTTATTTTTCAAAATACGAATCTTTATACCGAAAATATGCCAATTACTGAAAACGGCGATGTGTCATTTTATAACAAAACTCCCCTGCAGTTTTCAAATTATCTGAAATGTGTGAAATTTGAATCCTGAGTGTTATTTCTGAGATGAATTCTGACTCTCTGCACCTATTTTCATTTGCAAATTAAGAATTTTATACTGAAAATAAGCCAATTACTGATAACAGCAATGGGTCATATTTTACCCAAACCTCCCTGCAGTTTTCAAAATATCTGAAGTTTTGGAAATTTGACTCCTAAACGTGATTTTAGAGTCGAATTCTGACTCTCTGCAGCTATTTTTATTTTCATATTACTAATTTGTATACCGAAAATATACCAATTACTAACAACGGCGATGGGTCATATTTTGACCAAACCCCTCAGCAGTTTTCAAAATATCTGAAATGTCGGATATTTGACTTCTGAGCGTAATTTTTTGGCCAAATTTTAACTCTCTGCACCTATTTTCATTTTAAAATTACGAATTTTTATACCGAAAATATGCCAATTACTGAAAACGGCGATGGGTCTTATTTTACCCAAACCCCCCTGCAGTTTTCAAAATATCTGAAATGTGAAAAATTTGACTCCTGAGCGTTATTTTGTAGCCGAATTCTGACTCTCTGCACCTATTTTCATTTTCAAATTACGAATCTTTATACCGAAAATATGCTAATTACTAAAAACGGCGATGGGTCATATTTTGCCCAAACCCCTCTGCAGTTTTCAAAATATCTTAAATGTGGGAAATTTCACTCCTGAGCGTGATTTTTGTGCCAAATTCTGACTCTCTGCACCTATTTTCTTTTTCAAATTACGAATCTTTATACCGAAAATATGCCAATTACTGAAAATGGCAATGGGTCATATTTTGCCCAAACCCCCCTGCAGTTTTCAAAATAACTGAAGTTTTGGAAATTTGACTCCTGAACGTGATTTTAGACTCGAATTCTGACTCTCTGCAGCTATTTTTATTTTCATATTACTAATTTGTATACCGAAAATATACCAATTACTAACAACGGCGATGAGTCATATTTTGCCAAAACCCCTCAGCAGTTTTCAAAATATCTGAAATGTCGGACATTTGACTTCTGAGCATGATTTTTTGGCCAAATTTTAACTCTCTGCACATATTTTCACTTTAAAATTACGAATTTTTATACCGAAAATATGCCAATTACTGAAAACGGCAATGGGTCCTTTTTTACCCAAACCCCCCTGCAGTTTTCAAAATATCTGAAATGTGAAAAATTTGACACGTGAGCGTCATTTTTTAGCCACATTCTGACTCTCTGCACCTATTTTCATTTTCAAATTACGAATCCTTATACCGAAAATATGCCAATTACTAAAAACGGCGATGGGTCATATTTTGCACAAACCCCCCTGCAGTTTTCACAATATCTGAAATGTGGGAAATTTGACTCCTGAACGTGATGTTTGACCCGAATTTTGACTCTCTTTTTTGACTTTTTTGACTCTCTTTTGAATGTGTCATTTTTTGCTAAAAAATGACACATTTTCAAGTAATTGGCACAGCCGTTTTCCAAATATCTGAAATGTGTGAAATTTGACTCCTGAGCGTTATTTTTGAGCCGAATTTTGACTCACTGTACATATTTTCATTTTCAAATTACGAATTTTTATTCAGAAAATATACCAATTACTGAAAACGACGATGGGTCATAATTTGCCCAAACCCCCTTGCAGTTTTCAAAATATCTGAAACGTCGGAAATTTGACTCCTGAGCGTGATTTTTGAGCTGAATTCTAATTTTCTGCACCTATTTTCATTTTCAGAATCGGATTTTTATACCGACAATATGCCAATTTCTGAAAGCGGAAGTGGGTCATATTTTGCGCAAACCCCCTGAAATTTTCGAAATATCTGAAAGTGGGAAATTTATCTCCTGAACGTGATTTTTGAGCCGAATTCTGACTCTCTGCACCTATTTTCATTTTCAAATTACGAGTTTTTATAACGAAAATATGCCAATAACTGAAAACAGCGATGGGTCATATTTTGCCCAAACCCCCCTGCAGTTTTCAAAATATCTGAAATGTGGGAAATTTGACTCCTGAGCGTAATTTTTGAACCGAATTCAGACTCTGCACGTATTTTCATTTTCAAATTACGACTTTTTAAATCGAAATTATGCCAATTACTGAAATCGGGAGTCGTTCACATTTTTCCCAAACTCCCCCTGCAGTTTTCAAAATATCTGAAATGTGGGAAATTTCACTCCTGAGCGTGATTTTATTTTTCAAAATACGAATCTTTATACCGAAAATATGCCAATTACTGAAAACGGCGATGTGTCATTTTATAACAAAACTCCCCTGCAGTTTTCAAATTATCTGAAATGTGTGAAATTTGAATCCTGAGTGTTATTTCTGAGATGAATTCTGACTCTCTGCACCTATTTTCATTTGCAAATTAAGAATTTTATACTGAAAATAAGCCAATTACTGATAACAGCAATGGGTCATATTTTACCCAAACCTCCCTGCAGTTTTCAAAATATCTGAAGTTTTGGAAATTTGACTCCTAAACGTGATTTTAGAGTCGAATTCTGACTCTCTGCAGCTATTTTTATTTTCATATTACTAATTTGTATACCGAAAATATACCAATTACTAACAACGGCGATGGGTCATATTTTGACCAAACCCCTCAGCAGTTTTCAAAATATCTGAAATGTCGGATATTTGACTTCTGAGCGTAATTTTTTGGCCAAATTTTAACTCTCTGCACCTATTTTCATTTTAAAATTACGAATTTTTATACCGAAAATATGCCAATTACTGAAAACGGCGATGGGTCTTATTTTACCCAAACCCCCCTGCAGTTTTCAAAATATCTGAAATGTGAAAAATTTGACTCCTGAGCGTTATTTTGTAGCCGAATTCTGACTCTCTGCACCTATTTTCATTTTCAAATTACGAATCTTTATACCGAAAATATGCTAATTACTAAAAACGGCGATGGGTCATATTTTGCCCAAACCCTCTGCAGTTTTCAAAATATCTTAAATGTGGGAAATTTCACTCCTGAGCGTGATTTTTGTGCCAAATTCTGACTCTCTGCACCTATTTTCTTTTTCAAATTACGAATCTTTATACCGAAAATATGCCAATTACTGAAAATGGCAATGGGTCATATTTTGCCCAAACCCCCCTGCAGTTTTCAAAATAACTGAAGTTTTGGAAATTTGACTCCTGAACGTGATTTTAGACTCGAATTCTGACTCTCTGCAGCTATTTTTATTTTCATATTACTAATTTGTATACCGAAAATATACCAATTACTAACAACGGCGATGAGTCATATTTTGCCAAAACCCCTCAGCAGTTTTCAAAATATCTGAAATGTCGGACATTTGACTTCTGAGCATGATTTTTTGGCCAAATTTTAACTCTCTGCACATATTTTCATTTTAAAATTACGAATTTTTATACCGAAAATATGCCAATTACTGAAAACGGCAATGGGTCCTTTTTTACCCAAACCCCCCTGCAGTTTTCAAAATATCTGAAATGTGAAAAATTTGACACGTGAGCGTGATTTTTTAGCCACATTCTGACTCTCTGCACCTATTTTCATTTTCAAATTACGAATCCTTATACCGAAAATATGCCAATTACTAAAAACGGCGATGGGTCATATTTTGCACAAACCCCCCTGCAGTTTTCACGATATCTGAAATGTGGGAAATTTGACTCCTGAACGTGATGTTTGACCCGAATTTTGACTCTCTTTTTTTACTTTTTTGACTCTCTTTTGAATGTGTCATTTTTTGCTAAAAAATGACACATTTTCAAGTAATTGGCACTGCAGTTTTCCAAATATCTGAAATGTGTGAAATTTGACTCCTGAGCGTTATTTTTGAGCCGAATTTTGACTCACTGCACATATTTTCATTTTCAAATTACGAATTTTTATTCAGAAAATATACCAATTACTGAAAACGACGATGGGTCATAATTTGCCCAAACCCCCTTGCAGTTTTCAAAATATCTGAAACGTCGGAAATTTGACTCCTGAGCGTGATTTTTGAGCTGAATTCTAATTTTCTGCACCTATTTTCATTTTCAGAATCGGATTTTTATACCGACAATATGCCAATTTCTGAAAGCGGAAGTGGGTCATATTTTGCGCAAACCCCCTGAAATTTTCGAAATATCTGAAAGTGGGAAATTTATCTCCTGAACGTGATTTTTGAGCCGAATTCTGACTCTCTGCACCTATTTTCATTTTCAAATTACGAGTTTTTATAACGAAAATATGCCAATAACTGAAAACAGCGATGGGTCATATTTTGCCCAAACCCCCTGCAGTTTTCAAAATATCTGAAATGTGGGAAATTTGACTCCTGAGCGTAATTTTTGAACCGAATTCAGACTCTGCACGTATTTTCATTTTCAAATTACGACTTTTTAAATCGAAATTATGCCAATTACTGAAATCGGGAGTCGTTCACATTTTTCCCAAACTCCCCTGAAGTTTTCAAAATATCTGAAATGTGGGAAATTTCACTCCTGAGCGTGATTTTATTTTTCAAAATACGAATCTTTATACCGAAAATATGCCAATTACTGAAAACGGCGATGTGTCATTTTATAACAAAACTCCCCTGCAGTTTTCAAATTATCTGAAATGTGTGAAATTTGAATCCTGAGTGTTATTTCTGAGATGAATTCTGACTCTCTGCACCTATTTTCATTTGCAAATTAAGAATTTTATACTGAAAATAAGCCAATTACTGATAACAGCAATGGGTCATATTTTACCCAAACCTCCCTGCAGTTTTCAAAATATCTGAAGTTTTGGAAATTTGACTCCTAAACGTGATTTTAGAGTCGAATTCTGACTCTCTGCAGCTATTTTTATTTTCATATTACTAATTTGTATACCGAAAATATACCAATTACTAACAACGGCGATGGGTCATATTTTGACCAAACCCCTCAGCAGTTTTCAAAATATCTGAAATGTCGGATATTTGACTTCTGAGCGTAATTTTTTGGCCAAATTTTAACTCTCTGCACCTATTTTCATTTTAAAATTACGAATTTTTATACCGAAAATATGCCAATTACTGAAAACGGCGATGGGTCTTATTTTACCCAAACCCCCCAGCAGTTTTCAAAATATCTGAAATGTGAAAAATTTGACTCCTGAGCGTTATTTTGTGCCAAATTCTGACTCTCTGCACCTATTTTCTTTTTCAAATTACGAATCTTTATACCGAAAATATGCCAATTACTGAAAATGGCAATGGGTCATATTTTACCCAAACCCCCCTGCAGTTTTCAAAATATCTGAAATTTCGGAAATTTGACTCCTGAACGTGATTTTAGAGCCGAATTCTGATTCTCTAGACCTAATTTCCATTTTCAAATTGCAACTTTTTATACATAAAATATGCCAATTACTGGCAATGGGTCATATTTTGCGCAACCCCCTGTAGTTTTCAAAATAACTGAAATGTGGGAAATTTGACTCATGAGCGTGATTTTTTATGCGAATTCTGACTCTCTGCACTTATTTTCGTTTTCAAATTACAAATTTTTGTACTGAAAATAAGAAAATTACTGAAAACGGCAATGGGTCATATTTTGTGCAAACCTCCTGCAGTTTCCAAAACATAGTTGATATGTGGAAAATTTGACTCATGAGCGTGATTTTTGACCCAAATTCTGACTCTCTGCACCTATTTTCATTTTCAAATTACGGCTCTTTATACCTAAAATATGCCAATTACTGAAAACGGCATTGGGTCATATTTTGCGCAAACCCCCAAGCAGTTTTCAAAATATCTGAAAGATGTGAAATTTGACTCCTAAGCGTGATTTTTTAGGAATTGCTCTTGCACCTATTTCATTTCAAATTACGAGTTTTTTACCGAAAATATGCATCACTGAAACGGCGGGGTCATATTTTGCCCAAACCCCCTGCAGTTTTCAAAATATCTAAAATGTGGGAAATTTGACACCTGAGCGTGATTTTTTACCGAATTCTGACTCTCGGCACCTATTTTCATTGAAATTACGACTCTTTATACCGAAAATATACCAATTACTGAAAACGGCATTGGGTCATATTTTGCCCAAACCCCCAAGCAGTTTTCAAAATATCTGAAATTTGGAAAGCTGAGCGTGATTTTTGAGCCGAATTTGTGACTCACTGCACCTATTCATTTAAATTTCGATTTTTTATACCGAAAATATGCCAATTACTGAAAACGGCACTGGGTCATATTTTGCGCAAACCCCCTGAAGTTTTCAAATATCTGAAATGTGGGAAATTTCTCTCCTGAGCGTGATTTTTGTGGCCAAATTCTGACTCTCTGCACCAATTTTCACTTCCAAATTACGAATTTTTTACCGAAAATATGCCAATTACTGAAACGGCTTTCGGTCATATTTGCCTAACCCCCCCCCCTAGAGTTTTCAAAATATCTGAAATATCGGAAATTTGACTCCTGAGTGTGATTTTTTAGCCAAATTCTGACTCTCTGCACCTATTTTCATTTTCAAATTGCGAGTTTTTATACCGAAAATATGCCAATTTCTAAAAACGGTGAGGAATTTGATTTTGCCCAAATCCCTTGCAGTTTTCAAAATATATGAAATGTTGGAAATTTGACTCCTGAGCGTGATTTTTGAGTCAAATTCTGACTCTGCACCTATTTTCATTTTCAAATTACGAATCTTTATCCCGAAAATATGCCAATTACTGAAAACGAACATGGGTCATATTTTGCACAAATACCCCTGCAGTTTTCAAAATATAGGAAATGTTGAAATTTTGACTCCTGATCGTGATTCTGAGTCAAATTCTGACTCTCTGCACCTATTTTCATTTTCAAATTACGAATCTTTATACCGAAAATATGCCAATTACTGAAAACGACCGTGGGTCATACTTTGCCCAAATACACTTGCAGTTTTCAAAATATCTGAAATGTTGAAATTTTGACTATTGAGCGTGATTTTTGAGCCGAATTCTGACGCTCAGCACCTATTTTCATCTTCAAATTACGACTATTTATACCAAAAATATGCCAATTACTGCAAACGGCAATCGGTCATATTTTGCCCAAACCCCCCTGGAATTTTCAAAATATCTGAAATGTCGAAAATTTGACTCCTGGGGAGTTATTTTTAGCCAAATTCTGACTCGCTGCACCAATTTCCATTTTCAAATTGCGACATTTTATACCGTAACCAATTACTGAAAAAAGCGATGGCTTAGATTTTGCACAATCCCCCTGCAGTTTTAAAAATATCTGAAATGTTGGAAATTCCAGTCCTGAGCGTGATTTTTGAGCTGAATTCTGACTCTCTACACATATTTTTATTTTCAAACTACGACTTTTTATACCGAAAATATGCCAATTACTAAAAACGGCGATAGGTTTGATTTTGCCCAAACCCCCCTGCAGTTTTTAAAAGTCCAAACCCCCTGCAGTTTATTCCAAAAATATGCCAATTACTGAACACGGCAATAGGTCATATTTTGCCCAAACCCCGCCAGTAGTTTTCAAAATATCTAAATTGTCGGAAATTTGAATCCTGAGCATGATTTTTTACCCGAATTCTGACTCTGCACCTATTTTCATTTTCAAATTACGACTTTTTATACCGAAAATTTGCCAATTATTGGAAACAGCGAAGGCCTTTATTTTGCCCCCCCCCCCTCCCTTGCAGTTTTCAAAATATCTGAAATATCGGAACTTTCACTCCTGAGCGTGATTTTTTAGTCGAATTCTGACCCTCTGCACCAATCTTCATTTTCAAATTACGACTTTTTATACCGAAATATGCCAATTTCTGTAATTAGCGATGGGTTTGATTTTGCCCAAACCACTCTGTAATTTTCAAAATATCTGAAATGTCGGAAATTTCACCCCTGAACGTGACTTTTGAGCCGAATTCTGACTCTCTACACCTATTTTCGTTTTCAAATTACGAATTTTTATACCAAAAATATGCCAATTACTGAAAATGGCGATGGGGTTTGATTTTACCCAAGCCCCTTTGTAGTTTTCAATAAACCTGAAATGTGAGAAATTTGACTCTTAAGCGTGATTTTTTAGCCGAATTCTGACTCTGTGCCTAATTTCATTTACAAATTACGACTTTTTAAACTGATAACATGCCAATTACTGAAACTGCGATGGGTTAGATTTTGCCCAATCCGCCTGCAGTTTTAAAAATATCTTAAATGTCGGAAATTTGAAATCTGAGCGTGATTTTTCCACCGAATTCTGATTCTCTGCACCTATTTTCATTTTCAAGTTACGACTTTTTATACTGTAAATATGCCAATTTCTGAAAACGGCGATGGGTCATGTTTTGTCCAAACTTCCCGGCAGTTTTCAAAATATCTGAAATGTCTGAATTTTGACTCCTGAGCGTGATTTTAGAGATGAATTCTTACTCTTTGCACCTATTTTCATTTTCAAATTACGACTTTTTATACCGAAAATATACCAATTACTGAAAACGGCAATTGGCTTAGATTTTGCCCAATCACCCTGCAGTTTTCGAAATATCTGAAATGTTGGAAATTTCACTCCTGAGCGTTATTTTTGAGTCGAATTCTAACTCTCTGCACCTATCTTCATTTTCAATTTGCGAATTTTTATACTGAAAATATGCCAAATACGGAAAATGCCGATGGGTTTGATTTTGCCCAAACCCCTCTGCAGTTTTCAAAATATCTAAAATGTCGGAAATTTGACTTCTGAGCGTGATTTTTAATCCGAATTCAGACTCTCTACTTCTATTTTCATTTTCAAATTACGATTTTTTATACCGAAAACATGCCAATTACTGAAACAGCAATCTGTCATATTTTGCCCAAACCCCGCCGGTAGTTTCTAAAATATCTCAAATGTCGGAAATTTGACTCCTGAGCGTGATTTTTTCGGTGAGCCGAATTCTGACTCTCTGCACCTATTTTCATTTTCAAATTACGACTTTGTATATGTAAAATATCCCAATTACTGAAAACAGCGATGGCTTAGCTTTGCCCAATCCCCCTGCAGTTTTCAAAATATCTTAAATGTCGGATATTTCACTCTTGAGCGTGATTTTTGAGCCGAATTCTGACTCTCTGCACCTATTTTCATTTTCAAATTACGAATTTTTATACCGAATATATACCAATTACTGAAAATGGCGATGGGGTTTGATTTTACCCAAACCCCTTTCCAGTTTTCAAAATGTCTCAAATGTCGGAAATTTGAATTTTGAACGTAATTTTTGAGCCGCATTCTGATTCTCTGCACCTATTTTCATTTTCAAATTACGACTTTTTATACCGATAATATGCCAATTACTGAAACGGCGATGGGTTTGATTTTAACCAAACCCCTTTGTAGTTTTCAAAAAACCTGAAATGTGAGAAATTTGACTCTTGATCGTAATTTTTTAGCCGAATTCGGACTCTGTACCTACTTTCAACAACAAATTACGACTTTTTAAACCTATAATATGCCAATTACTGAAACGGCGATGGGTTAGATTTTGCCCAATCCGCCTGCAGTTTTTAAAATATCTAAAATGTCGGAAATTTGACAACTGAGCGTCATTTTTCAGCCGAATTCTGACTCTCTGCACCTATTTTCATTTACAAATTACGAATTTTATACCGAAAATATGCAATTTTATGAAAATATCGATGGGTCATATTTTGCGCAAACCCCTCCTGCAGTTTCAAAATATCTCAAATGTGGGAAATTTTACTCCTGAGCGTGATGTTTGAGCCGAATTTTGACTCTCTGCACCTATTTTCATTTTCAAATTACGAATTTTAATACTGAAAATATGCCAATTACTGAAAATGGCAATGGGTCATACTTTACCCAAACCCCCCTGCAGTTTTCAAAATATCTGAAATTTAGGAAATTTGACTCCTGAACGTGATTGTAGAGCCGAATTCTGACTCTCTGCACCTATTTTCATTTTCAAATTACGAATTTGTATACAGAAAAAACAGCAATCACTGAAACCGGCGATTGGTCATATTTTGCCCAAACCCCCCTGCAGTTTTCAAAATATCTGAATTGTCAGAAATTTGTAATCTGAGCGTGATTTTTGAGCTGAATTCTAACTCTCTGCACCTATTTTCATTTTCAAATTACGACTTTTTTTATACCAAAAATATGTCAATTACTGAAAACTGCAATGGGTCATATTTTGCGCAAACCCTCTGCAGTTTTCAAAACATAGTCAAAATGTGGAAAATTTGACTCATGAGCGTGATTTTAGAGCCGAATTCTGACTCTCTGCACCTATTGTCATTTTCAAATTACGAATTTGTATACAGAAAATATACCAATCACTGAAAACGGCGATTGGTCATATTTTGCCCAAACCCCCCCTGCAGTTTTCAAAATATCTGAAATGTCGGAAATTTGTCACCTGAGCGTGATTTTTGAATTGAATTCCAACTCTCTGCACCTATTTTCATTTTCAAATTACGAATTTGTATACAGAAAATATACCAATCACTGAAAACGGCGATTGGTCATATTTTGCCCAAACCCCCCCTGCAGTTTTCAAAATATCTGAATTGTCGAAAATTTGTCACCTGAGCGTGATTTTTGAACTGAATTCCAACTCTCTGCACCTATTTTCATTTTCAAATTACGACTCTTTATACCGAAAATATGCCAATTAATGAAAACGGCAATGGGTCATACTTTACCCAAACCCCCCTGCAGTTTTCAAAATATCTGAAATTTAGGAAATTTGACTCCTGAACGTGATTTTAGAGCCGAATTCAGACTCTCTGCACCTTTTTTCATTTTCATATTACGAATTTGTATACCGAAAATATACCAATCACTGACAACAGTGATGGGTCATATTTTGCCCAAACCCCGCTGGAGTTTTCAAAATGTCTGAAATGTCGGAAATTTGACTCCTGAGCGTGATTTTTCAGCCGAATTCTGATTCTCTAGACCTAATTTCCATTTCCGAATTACGACTTTTTATACATAAAATATGCCAATTACTGGCAATGGGTCATATTTTGCGCAAAACCCCTGTAGTTTTCAAAATAACTGAAATGTGGGAAATTTGACTTATGAGCATGATTTTTTAGGCGAATTCTGACTCTCTGCACCTATTTTCATTTTCAAATTACGAGTTTTTATACCGAAAATATGCTAATCACTGAAAAAGGCGATGGGTCATGCTTTGCCCAAACCCCCCTGCAGTTTTGGAATATCTACAATGTGAGAAATTTGACTCCTGAGCGTGATTTTTTACCGAATTCTGACTCTCTGCACCTATTTTCATTTGCAATATACGAATCTTTATACCGAAAATATGCCAATTACTGAAAACGGCATTGGGACATATTTTGCCCAAATCCCCAAGCAGTTTTCCAAATATCTGAAATGTGTGAAATTTGACTCCTGAGCGTTATTTTTGAGCCGAATTCTGACTCTCTGCACCTATTTTCATTTTCAAAGTACGAATTTTTATACTAAAAATATGCTAATTACTGAAAATGCCAAATGGGTCATATTTTACCCAAACCCCCCTGCAGTTTTCAAAATATCTGAAATTTAGGAAATTTGACTCCTGAGCGTGATTTTAGAGCCGAATTCTGACTCTCTAGACCTATTTCCATTTTTAAATTACGAATTTTTTTACAGAAAATATATCAATTACTGAAAACGACGATGGGTCATATTTTGGCCTAACCCCCTTGCAGTTTTCAAAATATATGAAATGTCGGAAATTTGACTCCTGAGCGTGATTTTTGAGCTGAATTCTAACTCTCTGCACTTATTTTCATTTTCAAATTACGACTTTTTATACCGAAAATATGCGAATGACTGAAAGTGGCAGTGGGTCATATTTTGCGCAAACCCCCTGAAGTTTTCGAAACATCTGAAAGTGGAAAATTTCTCTCCTGAGCGTGATTTTTGAGCCGAATTCTGACTCTCTGCACCTTGTTACGAACCCGGATCCAGCGTCCGAGCACGGAGCAGTGACGACCGCGCCATCTGTGGGTCAGCTCCCGAAACCCCCTCCAAACGGACGACGACACCTGGTGAGGATGACGTGTACTGGCCACAAGGGCCAGTTTCCAGTCCTGTGTAGCTCACAACACAGCCGCTCCTGACCTCTGGTGAGGTGGTGCTCAGACAACAGCGCCATCTATGGAGTGGATAGGTGGGCGTTTGTGCCTGAGCCCGTAAGTGAGGTGTTTTAGTGTCCCTGTTATTGATGACGTGTCTGCTTACAGAGTCGACCTGGGACTGCTGTGATGGAAGTTGAGTGAGTCTACCCAATGCAGCCGTCTCCATACCTTGTGCTTTGCTGCAGCAGCTGTGAAGTCGTCCCCCGGAAGAACACTGTGGTGTTACCCCTGCCAGTGGAGTGGCAGTAGAAGGATTTCCCGGGATCGACTGCTGGAGACGATTATCCACTGGGGTATTGAGGACAGGAGAGTGATTTGTGGTATCACACGAGGCTCCTGTCTAGGGCGTTACCCTTATATCGTTCGTGGAGTGGCCTGACCAGCCTTGCTGATCCGGAACCTGCCAGCAGACCGGCTGGACTTGTGGTTGACGGCCTCCACGGCGGTGCCCCCAGTGGAGCTGTGTTTTGGCTGGCCTGTGTCTGGGGTAGACTCAGCTTGGTCGAAGGATTCGTCAAGAGACCACGAGGATCAAGAGCACCGAGGACTCAGCACCGAGAGCCTGGATCCAGAGTCTTCAGCAGAAGACCATTGTGTATTTCCCTGTACAGTGTTAATACCCCTCCCCCTGTGCACTCTTTTTATATATATATATTATTTGGTGATGGTAACAATTATAGTCTTAAGTTCTTAACTTTCTTTCCCTTCCCCCTTTAAGTTTCTTGCGGCACGGATCACATCCCTTGAAAGCCACTACTGGCTTGGGGTCGGATATAACTTCCTCTAACAACATCAGAGTAAGAACCCCGTTGCGTCCCGAGAGGGCCGTAACACACCTATTTTCATTTTCAAATTACGACGTTTTATACCAAAAATATGTCAATTACTAAAAACGGCAATGAGTCATATTTTGCGCAAACCCCCTGAAGTTTTCGAAATATCTGAAATGTGGGAAATTTCACTCCTGAGCGTGATTTTTGGGCCGAATTCTGACTCTCTGCCCCGATTTTTTTTTTCAAAATACGAATCTTTATACCGAAAATATGCCAAATACTGAAAACGGCGATGTGTCGTTTTTTGCCAAAACCCCCCTGCAGTTTTCAAAATATCTAAAATGTGGAAAATTTGACACCTGAGCGTGATTTTTTGCCGAATTCTGACTCTGCACTTATTTTCATTTGCAAATTACGATTCTTTTTACGAAAAATATGCCAATTACTTAAAACGGAATTGGGTCATATTTTGGCCAAATCCCCCAGCAGTTTTCAAAATATCTGAAATGTTGAAAATTTGACTCCTGAGCGTGATTTTTGAGCCGAATTTTGACTCTGCACCTATTTTCATTTTCAATTTACTACTTTTTGTACCGAAAATATGCCAATTACTGAAAATTCAGTATGTTATATTTTACCCAAACCCCCCTACAATTTTCAAAATATCTGAAATTTCGGAAATTTGACTCCTGAACGTGATTTTAGAACCGAATTTTGACTCTCTGCATCTATTTTCATTTTCATATCACGAATTTGTATACCGAAAATATACCAATTACTGAAAACGGCGATGGGTCATATTTTGCCCAAACCCCCCTGCTGTTTTCCAAATATCTGAAACGTGGGAAATTTGACTCCTGAGCGTGACGACTGAGCCGAATTTTGACTCTCTGCACCTATTTTCATTTTAAAATTACGAATTTTTATACCGAAAATATGCCAATTACTGAAAACGGCATTGGGTCATATTTTGAGCAAACCCCTTGCAGTTTTCAAAATATCTGAAATGTGGGAAATTTGACTCCTAAGCGTGATTTTTTAGCCGAATTTTAACTCTCTGCACCTATTTTCATTTTCAAATTACGAGTTTTTATACCGAAAATATGCCTATCACTGAAAACGGCGATGGGTCATATTTTGCCCAAACCCCCCTGCAGTTTTCAGAATATCTAAAATGTGGGAAATTTGACACCTGAGCGTGATTTTTTACCGAATTCTGACTCTCTGCACCTATTTTCATTTGAAATTTACGACTCTTTATACCGAAAATATGCCAATTACTGAAAACGGCATTGGGTCATATTTTGCCCAAACCCCCAAGCAGTTTTCAAAATATCTGATATGTTGGAAATTTGACTCCTGAGCCTGATTTTTGAGCCGAATCTTGACTCACTGCCCCTATTTTCATTTTCAAATTTCGATTTTTATACCGAAAATATGCCAATTACTGAAAACGGCACTGGGTCATATTTTGCGCAAACCCCCTGAAGTTTTCGAAATATCTGAAATGTGGGAAATTTCTCTCCTGAGCATGATTTTTGTGGCGAATTCTGACTCTCTGCTCCTATTTTCTTTTTCAAATTACGAGTTTTTATACCGAAAATATACCAATTACTAACAACGGCGATGAGTCATATTTTGCCCAAACCCCCCTGCAGTTTTCAAAATAACTGAAGTTTTGGAAATTTGACTCCTGAACGTGATTTTAGACTCGAATTCTGACTCTCTGCAGCTATTTTTATTTTCATATTACTAATTTGTATACCGAAAATATACCAATTACTAACAACGGCGATGAGTCATATTTTGCCAAAACCCCTCAGCAGTTTTCAAAATATCTGAAATGTCGGACATTTGACTTCTGAGCGTGATTTTTTGGCCAAATTTTAACTCTCTGCACATATTTTCATTTTAAAATTACGAATTTTTATACCGAAAATATGCCAATTACTGAAAACGGCAATGGGTCCTTTTTTACCCAAACCCCCCTGCAGTTTTCAAAATATCTGAAATGTGAAAAATTTGACACGTGAGCGTGATTTTTTAGCCACATTCTGACTCTCTGCACCTATTTTCATTTTCAAATTACGAATCCTTATACCGAAAATATGCCAATTACTAAAAACGGCGATGGGTCATATTTTGCACAAACCCCCCTGCAGTTTTCACAATATCTGAAATGTGGGAAATTTGACTCCTGAACGTGATGTTTGACCCGAATTTTGACTCTCTTTTTTGACTTTTTTGACTCTCTTTTGAATGTGTCATTTTTTGCTAAAAAATGACACATTTTCAAGTAATTGGCACTGCAGTTTTCCAAATATCTGAAATGTGTGAAATTTGACTCCTGAGCGTTATTTTTGAGCCGAATTTTGACTCACTGCACATATTTTCATTTTCAAATTACGAATTTTTATTCAGAAAATATACCAATTACTGAAAACGACGATGGGTCATAATTTGCCCAAACCCCCTTGCAGTTTTCAAAATATCTGAAACGTCGGAAATTTGACTCCTGAGCGTGATTTTTGAGCTGAATTCTAATTTTCTGCACCTATTTTCATTTTCAGAATCGGATTTTTATACCGACAATATGCCAATTTCTGAGAGCGGAAGTGGGTCATATTTTGCGCAAACCCCCTGAAATTTTCGAAATATCTGAAAGTGGGAAATTTATCTCCTGAACGTGATTTTTGAGCCGAATTCTGACTCTCTGCACCTATTTTCATTTTCAAATTACGAGTTTTTATAACGAAAATATGCCAATAACTGAAAACAGCTATGGGTCATATTTTGCCCAAACCCCCCTGCAGTTTTCAAAATATCTGAAATGTGGGAAATTTGACTCCTGAGCGTAATTTTTGAACCGAATTCAAACTCTGCACGTATTTTCATTTTCAAATTACGACTTTTTAAATCGAAATTATGCCAATTACTGAAATCGGGAGTCGTTCACATTTTTCCCAAACTCCCCCTGCAGTTTTCAAAATATCTGAAATGTGGGAAATTTCACTCCTGAGCGTGATTTTATTTTTCAAAATACGAATCTTTATACCGAAAATATGCCAATTACTGAAAACGGCGATGTGTCATTTTATAACAAAACTCCCCTGCAGTTTTCAAATTATCTGAAATGTGTGAAATTTGAATCCTGAGTGTTATTTCTGAGATGAATTCTGACTCTCTGCACCTATTTTCATTTGCAAATTAAGAATTTTATACTGAAAATAAGCCAATTACTGATAACAGCAATGGGTCATATTTTACCCAAACCTCCCTGCAGTTTTCAAAATATCTGAAGTTTTGGAAATTTGACTCCTAAACGTGATTTTAGAGTCGAATTCTGACTCTCTGCAGCTATTTTTATTTTCATATTACTAATTTGTATACCGAAAATATACCAATTACTAACAACGGCGATGGGTCATATTTTGACCAAACCCCTCAGCAGTTTTCAAAATATCTGAAATGTCGGATATTTGACTTCTGAGCGTAATTTTTTGGCCAAATTTTAACTCTCTGCACCTATTTTCATTTTAAAATTACGAATTTTTATACCGAAAATATGCCAATTACTGAAAACGGCGATGGGTCTTATTTTACCCAAACCCCCCTGCAGTTTTCAAAATATCTGAAATGTGAAAAATTTGACTCCTGAGCGTTATTTTGTAGCCGAATTCTGACTCTCTGCACCTATTTTCATTTTCAAATTACGAATCTTTATACCGAAAATATGCTAATTACTAAAAACGGCGATGGGTCATATTTTGCCCAAACCCCTCTGCAGTTTTCAAAATATCTTAAATGTGGGAAATTTCACTCCTGAGCGTGATTTTTGTGCCAAATTCTGACTCTCTGCACCTATTTTCTTTTTCAAATTACGAATCTTTATACCGAAAATATGCCAATTACTGAAAATGGCAATGGGTCATATTTTGCCCAAACCCCCCTGCAGTTTTCAAAATAACTGAAGTTTTGGAAATTTGACTCCTGAACGTGATTTTAGACTCGAATTCTGACTCTCTGCAGCTATTTTTATTTTCATATTACTAATTTGTATACCGAAAATATACCAATTACTAACAACGGCGATGAGTCATATTTTGCCAAAACCCCTCAGCAGTTTTCAAAATATCTGAAATGTCGGACATTTGACTTCTGAGCATGATTTTTTGGCCAAATTTTAACTCTCTGCACATATTTTCACTTTAAAATTACGAATTTTTATACCGAAAATATGCCAATTACTGAAAACGGCAATGGGTCCTTTTTTACCCAAACCCCCCTGCAGTTTTCAAAATATCTGAAATGTGAAAAATTTGACACGTGAGCGTCATTTTTTAGCCACATTCTGACTCTCTGCACCTATTTTCATTTTCAAATTACGAATCCTTATACCGAAAATATGCCAATTACTAAAAACGGCGATGGGTCATATTTTGCACAAACCCCCCTGCAGTTTTCACAATATCTGAAATGTGGGAAATTTGACTCCTGAACGTGATGTTTGACCCGAATTTTGACTCTCTTTTTTGACTTTTTTGACTCTCTTTTGAATGTGTCATTTTTTGCTAAAAAATGACACATTTTCAAGTAATTGGCACAGCCGTTTTCCAAATATCTGAAATGTGTGAAATTTGACTCCTGAGCGTTATTTTTGAGCCGAATTTTGACTCACTGTACATATTTTCATTTTCAAATTACGAATTTTTTTCAGAAAATATACCAATTACTGAAAACGACGATGGGTCATAATTTGCCCAAACCCCCTTGCAGTTTTCAAAATATCTGAAACGTCGGAAATTTGACTCCTGAGCGTGATTTTTGAGCTGAATTCTAATTTTCTGCACCTATTTTCATTTTCAGAATCGGATTTTTATACCGACAATATGCCAATTTCTGAAAGCGGAAGTGGGTCATATTTTGCGCAAACCCCCTGAAATTTTCGAAATATCTGAAAGTGGGAAATTTATCTCCTGAACGTGATTTTTGAGCCGAATTCTGACTCTCTGCACCTATTTTCATTTTCAAATTACGAGTTTTTATAACGAAAATATGCCAATAACTGAAAACAGCGATGGGTCATATTTTGCCCAAACCCCCCTGCAGTTTTCAAAATATCTGAAATGTGGGAAATTTGACTCCTGAGCGTAATTTTTGAACCGAATTCAGACTCTGCACGTATTTTCATTTTCAAATTACGACTTTTTAAATCGAAATTATGCCAATTACTGAAATCGGGAGTCGTTCACATTTTTCCCAAACTCCCCCTGCAGTTTTCAAAATATCTGAAATGTGGGAAATTTCACTCCTGAGCGTGATTTTATTTTTCAAAATACGAATCTTTATACCGAAAATATGCCAATTACTGAAAACGGCGATGTGTCATTTTATAACAAAACTCCCCTGCAGTTTTCAAATTATCTGAAATGTGTGAAATTTGAATCCTGAGTGTTATTTCTGAGATGAATTCTGACTCTCTGCACCTATTTTCATTTGCAAATTAAGAATTTTATACTGAAAATAAGCCAATTACTGATAACAGCAATGGGTCATATTTTACCCAAACCTCCCTGCAGTTTTCAAAATATCTGAAGTTTTGGAAATTTGACTCCTAAACGTGATTTTAGAGTCGAATTCTGACTCTCTGCAGCTATTTTTATTTTCATATTACTAATTTGTATACCGAAAATATACCAATTACTAACAACGGCGATGGGTCATATTTTGACCAAACCCCTCAGCAGTTTTCAAAATATCTGAAATGTCGGATATTTGACTTCTGAGCGTAATTTTTTGGCCAAATTTTAACTCTCTGCACCTATTTTCATTTTAAAATTACGAATTTTTATACCGAAAATATGCCAATTACTGAAAACGGCGATGGGTCTTATTTTACCCAAACCCCCCTGCAGTTTTCAAAATATCTGAAATGTGAAAAATTTGACTCCTGAGCGTTATTTTGTAGCCGAATTCTGACTCTCTGCACCTATTTTCATTTTCAAATTACGAATCTTTATACCGAAAATATGCTAATTACTAAAAACGGCGATGGGTCATATTTTGCCCAAACCCCTCTGCAGTTTTCAAAATATCTTAAATGTGGGAAATTTCACTCCTGAGCGTGATTTTTGTGCCAAATTCTGACTCTCTGCACCTATTTTCTTTTTCAAATTACGAATCTTTATACCGAAAATATGCCAATTACTGAAAATGGCAATGGGTCATATTTTGCCCAAACCCCCCTGCAGTTTTCAAAATAACTGAAGTTTTGGAAATTTGACTCCTGAACGTGATTTTAGACTCGAATTCTGACTCTCTGCAGCTATTTTTATTTTCATATTACTAATTTGTATACCGAAAATATACCAATTACTAACAACGGCGATGAGTCATATTTTGCCAAAACCCCTCAGCAGTTTTCAAAATATCTGAAATGTCGGACATTTGACTTCTGAGCATGATTTTTTGGCCAAATTTTAACTCTCTGCACATATTTTCATTTTAAAATTACGAATTTTTATACCGAAAATATGCCAATTACTGAAAACGGCAATGGGTCCTTTTTTACCCAAACCCCCCTGCAGTTTTCAAAATATCTGAAATGTGAAAAATTTGACACGTGAGCGTGATTTTTTAGCCACATTCTGACTCTCTGCACCTATTTTCATTTTCAAATTACGAATCCTTATACCGAAAATATGCCAATTACTAAAAACGGCGATGGGTCATATTTTGCACAAACCCCCCTGCAGTTTTCACGATATCTGAAATGTGGGAAATTTGACTCCTGAACGTGATGTTTGACCCGAATTTTGACTCTCTTTTTTTACTTTTTTGACTCTCTTTTGAATGTGTCATTTTTTGCTAAAAAATGACACATTTTCAAGTAATTGGCACTGCAGTTTTCCAAATATCTGAAATGTGTGAAATTTGACTCCTGAGCGTTATTTTTGAGCCGAATTTTGACTCACTGCACATATTTTCATTTTCAAATTACGAATTTTTATTCAGAAAATATACCAATTACTGAAAACGACGATGGGTCATAATTTGCCCAAACCCCCTTGCAGTTTTCAAAATATCTGAAACGTCGGAAATTTGACTCCTGAGCGTGATTTTTGAGCTGAATTCTAATTTTCTGCACCTATTTTCATTTTCAGAATCGGATTTTTTACCGACAATATGCCAATTTCTGAAAGCGGAAGTGGGTCATATTTTGCGCAAACCCCCTGAAATTTTCGAAATATCTGAAAGTGGGAAATTTATCTCCTGAACGTGATTTTTGAGCCGAATTCTGACTCTCTGCACCTATTTTCATTTTCAAATTACGAGTTTTTATAACGAAAATATGCCAATAACTGAAAACAGCGATGGGTCATATTTTGCCCAAACCCCCCTGCAGTTTTCAAAATATCTGAAATGTGGGAAATTTGACTCCTGAGCGTAATTTTTGAACCGAATTCAGACTCTGCACGTATTTTCATTTTCAAATTACGACTTTTTAAATCGAAATTATGCCAATTACTGAAATCGGGAGTCGTTCACATTTTTCCCAAACTCCCCCTGAAGTTTTCAAAATATCTGAAATGTGGGAAATTTCACTCCTGAGCGTGATTTTATTTTTCAAAATACGAATCTTTATACCGAAAATATGCCAATTACTGAAAACGGCGATGTGTCATTTTATAACAAAACTCCCCTGCAGTTTTCAAATTATCTGAAATGTGTGAAATTTGAATCCTGAGTGTTATTTCTGAGATGAATTCTGACTCTCTGCACCTATTTTCATTTGCAAATTAAGAATTTTATACTGAAAATAAGCCAATTACTGATAACAGCAATGGGTCATATTTTACCCAAACCTCCCTGCAGTTTTCAAAATATCTGAAGTTTTGGAAATTTGACTCCTAAACGTGATTTTAGAGTC
Source organism: Procambarus clarkii (assembly GCF_040958095.1). Lineage (NCBI taxonomy): Eukaryota > Metazoa > Arthropoda > Malacostraca > Decapoda > Cambaridae > Procambarus > Procambarus clarkii. The sequence goes on from NC_091197.1 coordinate 33,905,983, forward strand.
GAATTCTGACTCTCTGCAGCTATTTTTATTTTCATATTACTAATTTGTATACCGAAAATATACCAATTACTAACAACGGCGATGGGTCATATTTTGACCAAACCCCTCAGCAGTTTTCAAAATATCTGAAATGTCGGATATTTGACTTCTGAGCGTAATTTTTTGGCCAAATTTTAACTCTCTGCACCTATTTTCATTTTAAAATTACGAATTTTTATACCGAAAATATGCCAATTACTGAAAACGGCGATGGGTCTTATTTTACCCAAACCCCCCAGCAGTTTTCAAAATATCTGAAATGTGAAAAATTTGACTCCTGAGCGTTATTTTGTGCCAAATTCTGACTCTCTGCACCTATTTTCTTTTTCAAATTACGAATCTTTATACCGAAAATATGCCAATTACTGAAAATGGCAATGGGTCATATTTTACCCAAACCCCCCTGCAGTTTTCAAAATATCTGAAATTTCGGAAATTTGACTCCTGAACGTGATTTTAGAGCCGAATTCTGATTCTCTAGACCTAATTTCCATTTTCAAATTGCAACTTTTTATACATAAAATATGCCAATTACTGGCAATGGGTCATATTTTGCGCAACCCCCTGTAGTTTTCAAAATAACTGAAATGTGGGAAATTTGACTCATGAGCGTGATTTTTTATGCGAATTCTGACTCTCTGCACTTATTTTCGTTTTCAAATTACAAATTTTTGTACTGAAAATAAGAAAATTACTGAAAACGGCAATGGGTCATATTTTGTGCAAACCTCCTGCAGTTTCCAAAACATAGTTGATATGTGGAAAATTTGACTCATGAGCGTGATTTTTGACCCAAATTCTGACTCTCTGCACCTATTTTCATTTTCAAATTACGGCTCTTTATACCTAAAATATGCCAATTACTGAAAACGGCATTGGGTCATATTTTGCGCAAACCCCCAAGCAGTTTTCAAAATATCTGAAATGTGGGAAATTTGACTCCTAAGCGTGATTTTTTAGCTGAATTGTAACTCTCTGCACCTATTTTCATTTTCAAATTACGAGTTTTTATACCGAAAATATGCCTATCACTGAAAACGGCGATGGGTCATATTTTGCCCAAACCCCCCTGCAGTTTTCAAAATATCTAAAATGTGGGAAATTTGACACCTGAGCGTGATTTTTTACCGAATTCTGACTCTCGGCACCTATTTTCATTTGAAATTTACGACTCTTTATACCGAAAATATACCAATTACTGAAAACGGCATTGGGTCATATTTTGCCCAAACCCCCAAGCAGTTTTCAAAATATCTGAAATGTTGGAAATTTGACTCCTGAGCGTGATTTTTGAGCCGAATTTTGACTCACTGCACCTATTTTCATTTTCAAATTTCGATTTTTTATACCGAAAATATGCCAATTACTGAAAACGGCACTGGGTCATATTTTGCGCAAACCCCCTGAAGTTTTCGAAATATCTGAAATGTGGGAAATTTCTCTCCTGAGCGTGATTTTTGTGGCGAATTCTGACTCTCTGCTCCTATTTTCTTTTTCAAAATACGAATCTTTATACCAAAAATATGCCAATTACTAAAAATGGCAATGGGCACATATTTTACCCAAATGCTCCTGCAGTTTTCAAAATATCTGAAATATCGGAAATTTGACTCCTGAGTGTGATTTTTTAGCCAAATTCTGACTCTCTGCACCTATTTTCATTTTCAAATTGCGAGTTTTTATACCGAAAATATGCCAATTTCTAAAAACGGCGAGGAATTTGATTTTGCCCAAATCCCTTGCAGTTTTCAAAATATATGAAATGTTGGAAATTTGACTCCTGAGCGTGATTTTTGAGTCAAATTCTGACTCTGCACCTATTTTCATTTTCAAATTACGAATCTTTATCCCGAAAATATGCCAATTACTGAAAACGAACATGGGTCATATTTTGCACAAATACCCCTGCAGTTTTCAAAATATAGGAAATGTTGAAATTTTGACTCCTGATCGTGATTCTGAGTCAAATTCTGACTCTCTGCACCTATTTTCATTTTCAAATTACGAATCTTTATACCGAAAATATGCCAATTACTGAAAACGACCGTGGGTCATACTTTGCCCAAATACACTTGCAGTTTTCAAAATATCTGAAATGTTGAAATTTTGACTATTGAGCGTGATTTTTGAGCCGAATTCTGACGCTCAGCACCTATTTTCATCTTCAAATTACGACTATTTATACCAAAAATATGCCAATTACTGCAAACGGCAATCGGTCATATTTTGCCCAAACCCCCCTGGAATTTTCAAAATATCTGAAATGTCGAAAATTTGACTCCTGGGGAGTTATTTTTAGCCAAATTCTGACTCGCTGCACCAATTTCCATTTTCAAATTGCGACATTTTATACCGTAACCAATTACTGAAAAAAGCGATGGCTTAGATTTTGCACAATCCCCCTGCAGTTTTAAAAATATCTGAAATGTTGGAAATTCCAGTCCTGAGCGTGATTTTTGAGCTGAATTCTGACTCTCTACACATATTTTTATTTTCAAACTACGACTTTTTATACCGAAAATATGCCAATTACTAAAAACGGCGATAGGTTTGATTTTGCCCAAACCCCCCTGCAGTTTTTAAAAGTCCAAACCCCCTGCAGTTTATTCCAAAAATATGCCAATTACTGAACACGGCAATAGGTCATATTTTGCCCAAACCCCGCCAGTAGTTTTCAAAATATCTAAATTGTCGGAAATTTGAATCCTGAGCATGATTTTTTACCCGAATTCTGACTCTGCACCTATTTTCATTTTCAAATTACGACTTTTTATACCGAAAATTTGCCAATTATTGGAAACAGCGAAGGCCTTTATTTTGCCCCCCCCCCCCTCCCTTGCAGTTTTCAAAATATCTGAAATATCGGAACTTTCACTCCTGAGCGTGATTTTTTAGTCGAATTCTGACCCTCTGCACCAATCTTCATTTTCAAATTACGACTTTTTATACCGAAATATGCCAATTTCTGTAATTAGCGATGGGTTTGATTTTGCCCAAACCACTCTGTAATTTTCAAAATATCTGAAATGTCGGAAATTTCACCCCTGAACGTGACTTTTGAGCCGAATTCTGACTCTCTACACCTATTTTCGTTTTCAAATTACGAATTTTTATACCAAAAATATGCCAATTACTGAAAATGGCGATGGGGTTTGATTTTACCCAAGCCCCTTTGTAGTTTTCAATAAACCTGAAATGTGAGAAATTTGACTCTTAAGCGTGATTTTTTAGCCGAATTCTGACTCTGTGCCTAATTTCATTTACAAATTACGACTTTTTAAACTGATAACATGCCAATTACTGAAACTGCGATGGGTTAGATTTTGCCCAATCCGCCTGCAGTTTTAAAAATATCTTAAATGTCGGAAATTTGAAATCTGAGCGTGATTTTTCCACCGAATTCTGATTCTCTGCACCTATTTTCATTTTCAAGTTACGACTTTTTATACTGTAAATATGCCAATTTCTGAAAACGGCGATGGGTCATGTTTTGTCCAAACTTCCCGGCAGTTTTCAAAATATCTGAAATGTCTGAATTTTGACTCCTGAGCGTGATTTTAGAGATGAATTCTTACTCTTTGCACCTATTTTCATTTTCAAATTACGACTTTTTATACCGAAAATATACCAATTACTGAAAACGGCAATTGGCTTAGATTTTGCCCAATCACCCTGCAGTTTTCGAAATATCTGAAATGTTGGAAATTTCACTCCTGAGCGTTATTTTTGAGTCGAATTCTAACTCTCTGCACCTATCTTCATTTTCAATTTGCGAATTTTTATACTGAAAATATGCCAAATACGGAAAATGCCGATGGGTTTGATTTTGCCCAAACCCCTCTGCAGTTTTCAAAATATCTAAAATGTCGGAAATTTGACTTCTGAGCGTGATTTTTAATCCGAATTCAGACTCTCTACTTCTATTTTCATTTTCAAATTACGATTTTTTATACCGAAAATATGCCAATTACTGAAACAGCAATCTGTCATATTTTGCCCAAACCCCGCCGGTAGTTTCTAAAATATCTCAAATGTCGGAAATTTGACTCCTGAGCGTGATTTTTTCGGAGAGCCGAATTCTGACTCTCTGCACCTATTTTCATTTTCAAATTACGACTTTGTATATGTAAAATATCCCAATTACTGAAAACAGCGATGGCTTAGCTTTGCCCAATCCCCCTGCAGTTTTCAAAATATCTTAAATGTCGGATATTTCACTCTTGAGCGTGATTTTTGAGCCGAATTCTGACTCTCTGCACCTATTTTCATTTTCAAATTACGATTTTTTATACCGAATATATACCAATTACTGAAAATGGCGATGGGGTTTGATTTTACCCAAATCCCTTTCCAGTTTTCAAAATGTCTCAAATGTCGGAAATTTGAATTTTGAACGTAATTTTTGAGCCGCATTCTGATTCTCTGCACCTATTTTCATTTTCAAATTACGACTTTTTATACCGATAATATGCCAATTACTGAAACGGCGATGGGTTTGATTTTAACCAAACCCCTTTGTAGTTTTCAAAAAACCTGAAATGTGAGAAATTTGACTCTTGATCGTAATTTTTTAGCCGAATTCGGACTCTGTACCTACTTTCAACAACAAATTACGACTTTTTAAACCTATAATATGCCAATTACTGAAACGGCGATGGGTTAGATTTTGCCCAATCCGCCTGCAGTTTTTAAAATATCTAAAATGTCGGAAATTTGACAACTGAGCGTGATTTTTCAGCCGAATTCTGACTCTCTGCACCTATTTTCATTTTCAAATTACGAATTTTATACCGAAAATATGCAATTTTATGAAAATATCGATGGGTCATATTTTGCGCAAACCCCTCCTGCAGTTTCAAAATATCTCAAATGTGGGAAATTTTACTCCTGAGCGTGATGTTTGAGCCGAATTTTGACTCTCTGCACCTATTTTCATTTTCAAATTACGAATTTTAATACTGAAAATATGCCAATTACTGAAAATGGCAATGGGTCATACTTTACCCAAACCCCCCTGCAGTTTTCAAAATATCTGAAATTTAGGAAATTTGACTCCTGAACGTGATTGTAGAGCCGAATTCTGACTCTCTGCACCTATTTTCATTTTCAAATTACGAATTTGTATACAGAAAAAACAGCAATCACTGAAACCGGCGATTGGTCATATTTTGCCCAAACCCCCCTGCAGTTTTCAAAATATCTGAATTGTCGGAAATTTGTAACCTGAGCGTGATTTTTGAGCTGAATTCTAACTCTCTGCACCTATTTTCATTTTCAAATTACGACTTTTTTTATACCAAAAATATGTCAATTACTGAAAACTGCAATGGGTCATATTTTGCGCAAACCCTCTGCAGTTTTCAAAACATAGTCAAAATGTGGAAAATTTGACTCATGAGCGTGATTTTAGAGCCGAATTCTGACTCTCTGCACCTATTGTCATTTTCAAATTACGAATTTGTATACAGAAAATATACCAATCACTGAAAACGGCGATTGGTCATATTTTGCCCAAACCCCCCCTGCAGTTTTCAAAATATCTGAAATGTCGGAAATTTGTCACCTGAGCGTGATTTTTGAATTGAATTCCAACTCTCTGCACCTATTTTCATTTTCAAATTACGAATTTGTATACAGAAAATATACCAATCACTGAAAACGGCGATTGGTCATATTTTGCCCAACCCCCCTGCAGTTTTCAAAATATCTGAATTGTCGAAAATTTGTCACCTGAGCGTGATTTTTGAACTGAATTCCAACTCTCTGCACCTATTTTCATTTTCAAATTACGACTCTTTATACCGAAAATATGCCAATTACTGAAAACGGCATTGGGTCATATCTTGCGCAAACCCCCAAGCAGTTTTCAAAATATCTAAAATGTGGGAAATTTTACTCTTGAGCGTGATGTTTGAGCCGAATTTTGACTCTCTGCACCTATTTTCATTTTCAAATTACGAATTTTAATACTGAAAATATGCTAATTACTGAAAATGGCAATGGGTCATACTTTACCCAAACCCCCTGCAGTTTTCAAAATATCTGAAATTTAGGAAATTTGACTCCTGAACGTGATTGTAGAGCCGAATTCTGACTCTCTGCACCTATTTTCATTTTCAAATTACGAATTTGTATACAGAAAAAACACCAATCACTGAAACCGGCGATTGGTCATATTTTGCCCAAACCCACCTGCAGTTTTCAAAATATCTGAATTGTCGAAAATTTGTCACCTGAGCGTGATTTTTGAACTGAATTCCAACTCTCTGCACCTATTTTCATTTTCAAATTACGACTCTTTATACCGAAAATATGTCAATTACTGAAAACGGCATTGGGTCATATCTTGCGCAAACCCCCAAGCAGTTTTCAAAATATCTAAAATGTGGGAAATTTGACTCCTGAGCATGATTTTTGAGCCGAATTCTGACTTCTACACCTATTTTCAATTTCAAATTACGACTCTTTATACCGAAAATATGCCAATTACTGAAAACTGCGATGGGTCATATTTTGCCCAAACCCCCCCCCCCCCCCCACCCCTGCAGTTTTCAAAATATCTGAAATGTGGGAAATTTGACTCCTGAACGTGATTTTATTTTTCAAAATACGAATCTTTATACCGAAAATATGCCAATAACTGAAAACGGCGATGTGTCATTTTTTGACAAAACTCCCCTGCAGTTTTCAAATTATCTGAAATGTGTGAAATTTGAATCCTGAGCGTTATTTCTGAGATGAATTCTGACTCTCTACACCTCTTTTCATTTGCAAATTACTAATTTTAAACTGAAAATAAGCCAATTACTGATAACGGCAATCGGTCATATTTTACCCAAACCCCCCTGCAGTTTTCAAAATATCTGAAATTTCGGAAATTTGACTCCTGAACGTGATTTTAGAGTCGAATTCTGACTCTCTGCAGCTATTTTTATTTTCATATTACTAATTTGTATACCGAAAATATACCAATTACTAACAACGGCGATGGGTCATATTTTGCCCAAACCCCTCTGCAGTTTTCAAAATAGCTGAATTGTCGGATATTTGACTTCTGAGCGTGATTTTTTGGCAAAATTCAAACTCTCTGCACCTATTTTCATTTTAAAATTACGACTTTTTATACCGAAAATATGCCAATTTCTGAAAACGGCAATGGGTCTTATTTTACCCAAACCCCCCTGCAGTTCTCAAAATATCTGAAATGTGGGAAATTTGACTCCTGAACGTGATGTTTGAGCCGAATTTTGACTCTCTGCACCTATTTTCATTTTCAAATTACGACTTTTTATACCGAAAATATGCCAATTACTGGAAAACGGCTATGGGTCATCTTTTGCGCAAACCCCCCTGAAGTTTTCGAAATATCTGAAATGGTGGGAAATTTCACTCCTGAGCGTGATTTTTGTGCCGAATTCTGACTCTCTGCACCTATTTCTTTTCATAATACGAATCTTTATACCGACAAATATGCCAATTACTGAAAATGGCAATGGGCACATATTTTTACCCAAACCCCCCCTGCAGTTTTCAAAATATCTGAAATTTCGGAAATTTGACTCCTGAACGTGATTTTAGAGCCGAATTCAGACTCTCTGCACCTTTTTTCATTTTCATTTTTACGAATTTGTATACCGAAAATATACCAATCACTGACAACAGTGATGGGTCATATTTTGCCCAAACCCCGCTGGAGTTTTCAAAATGTCTGAAATGTCGGAAAATTTGACTCCTGAGCGTGATTTTTCAGCTGAATTCTGATTCTCTAGACCTAATTTCCATTTCCGAATTACGACTTTTTATACATAAAATATGCCAATTACTGGCAATGGGTCATATTTTGCGCAAAACCCCTGTAGTTTTCAAAATAACTGAAATGTGGGAAATTTGACTTATGAGCATGATTTTTTAGGCGAATTCTGACTCTCTGCACCTATTTTCATTTTGAAATTACTAGTTTTTATACCGAAAATATGCTAATCACTGAAAAAGGCGATGGGTCATGCTTTGCCCAAACCCCCCTGCAGTTTTGGAATATCTACAATGTGAGAAATTTGACTCCTGAGCGTGATTTTTTACCGAATTCTGACTCTCTGCACCTATTTTCATTTGCAATATACGAATCTTTATACCGAAAATATGCCAATTACTGAAAAGGGCATTGGGACATATTTTGCCCAAATCCCCAAGCAGTTTTCCAAATATCTGAAATGTGTGAAATTTGACTCCTGAGCGTTATTTTTGAGCCGAATTCTGACTCTCTGCACCTATTTTCATTTTCAAAGTACGAATTTTTATACTAAAAATATGCTAATTACTGAAAATGCCAAATGGGTCATATTTTACCCAAACCCCCCTGCAGTTTTCAAAATATCTGAAATTTAGGAAATTTGACTCCTGAGCGTGATTTTAGAGCCGAATTCTGACTCTCTAGACCTATTTCCATTTTTAAATTACGAATTTTTTTACAGAAAATATATCAATTACTGAAAACGACGATGGGTCATATTTTGGCCTAACCCCCTTGCAGTTTTCAAAATATATGAAATGTCGGAAATTTGACACCTGAGCGTGATTTTTGAGCTGAATTCTAACTCTCTGCACTTATTTTCATTTTCAAATTATGACTTTTTATACCGAAAATATGCGAATGACTGAAAGCGGCAGTGGGTCATATTTTGCGCAAACCCCCTGAAGTTTTCGAAACATCTGAAAGTGGGAAATTTCTCTCCTGAGCGTGATTTTTGAGCCGAATTCTGACTCTCTGCACCTTGTTACGAACCCGGATCCAGCGTCCGAGCACGGAGCAGTGACGACCGCGCCATCTGTGGGTCAGCTCCCGAAACCCCCTCCAAACGGACGACGACACCTGGTGAGGATGACGTGTACTGGCCACAAGGGCCAGTTTCCAGTCCTGTGTAGCTCACAACACAGCCGCTCCTGACCTCTGGTTAGGTGGTGCTCAGACAACAGCGCCATCTATGGAGTGGATAGGTGGGCGTTTGTGCCTGAGCCCGTAAGTGAGGTGTTTTAGTGTCCCTGTTATTGATGACGTGTCTGCTTACAGAGTCGACCTGGGACTGCTGTGATGGAAGTTGAGTGAGTCTACCCAACGCAGCCGTCTCCATACCTTGTGCTTTGCTGCAGCAGCTGTGAAGTCGTCCCCCGGAAGAACACTGTGGTGTTACCCCTGCCAGTGGAGTGGCAGTAGAAGGATTACCCGGGATCGACTGCTGGAGACGATTATCCACTGGGGTATTGAGGACAGGAGAGTGATTTGTGGTATCACACGAGGCTCCTGTCTAGGGCGTTACCCTTATATCGTTCGTGGAGTGGCCTGACCAGCCTTGCTGATCCGGAACCTGCCAGCAGACCGGCTGGACTTGTGGTTGACGGCCTCCACGGCGGTGCCCCCAGTGGAGCTGTGTTTTGGCTGGCCTGTGTCTGGGGTAGACTCAGCTTGGTCGAAGGATTCGTCAAGAGACCACGAGGATCAAGAGCACCGAGGACTCAGCACCGAGAGCCTGGATCCAGAGTCTTCAGCAGAAGACCATTGTGTATTTCCCCTGTACAGTGTTAATACCCCTCCCCCTGTGCACTCTTTATATATATATATTATTTGGTGATGGTAACAATTATAGTCTTAAGTTCTTAACTTTCTTTCCCTTCCCCCTTTAAGTTTCTTGCGGCACGGATCACATCCCTTGAAAGCCACTACTGGCTTGGGGTCGGATATAACTTCCTCTAACAACATCAGAGTAAGAACCCCGTTGCGTCCCGAGAGGGCCGTAACACACCTATTTTCATTTTCAAATTACGACGTTTTATACCAAAAATATGTCAATTACTAAAAACGGCAATGAGTCATATTTTGCGCAAACCCCCTGAAGTTTTCGAAATATCTGAAATGTGGGAAATTTCACTCCTGAGAGTGATTTTTGGGCCGAATTCTGACTCTCTGCCCCGATTTTTTTTTTCAAAATACGAATCTTTATACCGAAAATATGCCAAATACTGAAAACGGCGATGTGTCGTTTTTTGCCAAAACCCCCCTGCAGTTTTCAAAATATCTAAAATGTGGAAAATTTGACACCTGAGCGTGATTTTTTGCCGAATTCTGACTCTGCACTTATTTTCATTTGCAAATTACGATTCTTTTTACGAAAAATATGCCAATTACTTAAAACGGAATTGGGTCATATTTTGGCCAAATCCCCCAGCAGTTTTCAAAATATCTGAAATGTTGAAAATTTGACTCCTGAGCGTGATTTTTGAGCCGAATTTTGACTCTCTGCACCTATTTTCATTTTCAATTTACTACTTTTTGTACCGAAAATATGCCAATTACTGAAAATTCAGTATGTTATATTTTACCCAAACCCCCCTACAATTTTCAAAATATCTGAAATTTCGGAAATTTGACTCCTGAACGTGATTTTAGAACCGAATTTTGACTCTCTGCATCTATTTTCATTTTCATATCACGAATTTGTATACCGAAAATATACCAATTACTGAAAACGGCGATGGGTCATATTTTGCCCAAACCCCCTGCTGTTTTCCAAATATCTGAAACGTGGGAAATTTGACTCCTGAGCGTGATGACTGAGCCGAATTTTGACTCTCTGCACCTATTTTCATTTTAAAATTACGAATTTTTATACCGAAAATATGCCAATTACTGAAAACGGCATTGGGTCATATTTTGAGCAAACCCCTTGCAGTTTTCAAAATATCTGAAATGTGGGAAATTTGACTCCTAAGCGTGATTTTTTAGCCGAATTTTAACTCTCTGCACCTATTTTCATTTTCAAATTACGAGTTTTTATACCGAAAATATGCCTATCACTGAAAACGGCGATGGGTCATATTTTGCCCAAACCCCCCTGCAGTTTTCAGAATATCTAAAATGTGGGAAATTTGACACCTGAGCGTGATTTTTTACCGAATTCTGACTCTCTGCACCTATTTTCATTTGAAATTTACGACTCTTTATACCGAAAATATGCCAATTACTGAAAACGGCATTGGGTCATATTTTGCCCAAACCCCCAAGCAGTTTTCAAAATATCTGATATGTTGGAAATTTGACTCCTGAGCCTGATTTTTGAGCCAAATCTTGACTCACTGCCCCTATTTTTATTTTCAAATTTCGATTTTTTATACCGAAAATATGCCAATTACTGAAAACGGCAGTGGGTCATATTTTGCGCAAACCCCCTGAAGTTTTCGAAATATCTGAAATGTGGGAAATTTCTCTCCTGAGCATGATTTCTGTGGCGAATTCTGACTCTCTGCTCCTATTTTCTTTTTCAAATTACGAGTTTTTATACCGAAAATATACCAATTACTAACAACGGCGATGAGTCATATTTTGCCCAAACCCCCCTGCAGTTTTCAAAATAACTGAAGTTTTGGAAATTTGACTCCTGAACGTGATTTTAGACTCGAATTCTGACTCTCTGCAGCTATTTTTATTTTCATATTACTAATTTGTATACCGAAAATATACCAATTACTAACAACGGCGATGAGTCATATTTTGCCAAAACCCCTCAGCAGTTTTCAAAATATCTGAAATGTCGGACATTTGACTTCTGAGCGTGATTTTTTGGCCAAATTTTAACTCTCTGCACATATTTTCATTTTAAAATTACGAATTTTTATACCGAAAATATGCCAATTACTGAAAACGGCAATGGGTCCTTTTTTACCCAAACCCCCCTGCAGTTTTCAAAATATCTGAAATGTGAAAAATTTGACACGTGAGCGTGCTTTTTTAGCCACATTCTGACTCTCTGCACCTATTTTCATTTTCAAATTACGAATCCTTATACCGAAAATATGCCAATTACTAAAAACGGCGATGGGTCATATTTTGCACAAACCCCCCTGCAGTTTTCACAATATCTGAAATGTGGGAAATTTGACTCCTGAACGTGATGTTTGACCCGAATTTTGACTCTCTTTTTTGACTTTTTTGACTCTCTTTTGAATGTGTCATTTTTTGCTAAAAAATGACACATTTTCAAGTAATTGGCACTGCAGTTTTCCAAATATCTGAAATGTGTGAAATTTGACTCCTGAGCGTTATTTTTGAGCCGAATTTTGACTCACTGCACCTATTTTCATTTTCAAATTACGAATTTTTATTCAGAAAATATACCAATTACTGAAAACGACGATGGGTCATAATTTGCCCAAACCCCCTTGCAGTTTTCAAAATATCTGAAACGTCGGAAATTTGACTCCTGAGCGTGATTTTTGAGCTGAATTCTAATTTTCTGCACCTATTTTCATTTTCAGAATCGGATTTTTATACCGACAATATGCCAATTTCTGAAAGCGGAAGTTGGTCATATTTTGCGCAAACCCCCTGAAATTTTCGAAATATCTGAAAGTGGGAAATTTATCTCCTGAACGTGATTTTTGAGCCGAATTCTGACTCTCTGCACCTATTTTCATTTTCAAATTACGAGTTTTTATAACGAAAATATGCCAATAACTGAAAACAGCGATGGGTCATATTTTGCCCAAACCCCCCTGCAGTTTTCAAAATATCTGAAATGTGGGAAATTTGACTCCTGAGCCTAATTTTTGAACCGAATTCAGACTCTGCACGTATTTTCATTTTCAAATTACGACTTTTTAAATCGAAATTATGCCAATTACTGAAATCGGGAGTCGTTCACATTTTTCCCAAACTCCCCCTGCAGTTTTCAAAATATCTGAAATGTGGGAAATTTCACTCCTGAGCGTTATTTTATTTTTCAAAATACGAATCTTTATACCGAAAATATGCCAATTACTGAAAACGGCGATGTGTCATTTTATAACAAAACTCCCCTGCAGTTTTCAAATTATCTGAAATGTGTGAAATTTGAATCCTGAGTGTTATTTCTGAGATGAATTCTGACTCTCTGCACCTATTTTCATTTGCAAATTAAGAATTTTATACTGAAAATAAGCCAATTACTGATAACAGCAATGGGTCATATTTTACCCAAACCTCCCTGCAGTTTTCAAAATATCTGAAGTTTTGGAAATTTGACTCCTAAACGTGATTTTAGAGTCGAATTCTGACTCTCTGCAGCTATTTTTATTTTCATATTACTAATTTGTATACCGAAAATATACCAATTACTAACAACGGCGATGGGTCATATTTTGACCAAACCCCTCAGCAGTTTTCAAAATATCTGAAATGTCGGATATTTGACTTCTGAGCGTAATTTTTTGGCCAAATTTTAACTCTCTGCACCTATTTTCATTTTAAAATTACGAATTTTTATACTGAAAATATGCCAATTACTGAAAACGGCGATGGGTCTTATTTTACCCAAACCCCCCAGCAGTTTTCAAAATATCTGAAATGTGAAAAATTTGACTCCTGAGCGTTATTTTGTAGCCGAATTCTGACTCTCTGCACCTATTTTCATTTTCAAATTACGAATCTTTATACCGAAAATATGCTAATTACTAAAAACGGCGATGGGTCATATTTTGCCCAAACCCCTCTGCAGTTTTCAAAATATCTTAAATGTGGGAAATTTCACTGCTGAGCGTGATTTTTGTGCCAAATTCTGACTCTCTGCACCTATTTTCTTTTTCAAATTACGAATCTTTATACCGAAAATATGCCAATTACTGAAAATGGCAATGGGTCATAATTTACCCAAACCCCGCTGCAGATTTCAAAATGTCTGAAATGTCGGAAATTTGACTCCTGAGAGTGATTTTTCAGCCGAATTCTGATTCTCTAGACCTAATTTCCATTTTCAAATTGCAACTTTTTATACATAAAATATGCCAATTACTGGCAATGGGTCATATTTTGCGCAACCCCCTGTAGTTTTCAAAATAACTGAAATGTGGGAAATTTGATTCATGAGCGTGATTTTTTATGCGAATTCTGACTCTCTGCACCTATTTTCGTTTTCAAATTACAAATTTTTATACTGAAAATAAAAAAATTACTGAAAACGGCAATGGGTCATATTTTGTGCAAACCTCCTGCAGTTTCCAAAACATAGTTGATATGTGGAAAATTTGACTCATGAGCGTGATTTTTTACCCAAATTCTGACTCTCTGCACCTATTTTCATTTTCAAATTACGGCTCTTTATACCTAAAATATGCCAATTACTGAAAACGGCATTGGGTCATATTTTGCGCAAACCCCTTGCAGTTTTCAAAATATCTGAAATGTGGGAAATTTGACTCCTAAGCGTGATTTTCTAGCTGAATTGTAACTCTCTGCACCTATTTTCATTTTCAAATTACGAGTTTTTATACCGAAAATATGCCTATCACTGAAAACGGCGATGGGTCATATTTTGCATAAACCCCCCTGCAGTTTTCAAAATATCTAAAATGTGGGAAATTTGACACCTGAGCGTGATTTTTTACCGAATTCTGACTCTCGGCACCTATTTTCATTTGAAATTTACGACTCTTTATACCGAAAATATACCAATTACTGAAAACGGCATTGGGTCATATTTTGCCCAAACCCCCAAACAGTTTTCAAAATATCTGAAATGTTGGAAATTTGACTCCTGAGCGTGATTTTTGAGCCGAATTTTGACTCACTGCACCTATTTTCATTTTCAAATTTCGATTTTTTATACCGAAAATATGCCAATTACTGAAAACGGCACTGGGTCATATTTTGCGCAAACCCCCTGAAGTTTTCGAAATATCTGAAATGTGGGAAATTTATCTCCTGAGCGTGATTTTTGTGGCGAATTCTGACTCTCTGCTCCTATTTTCTTTTTCAAAATACGAATCTTTATACCAAAAATATGCCAATTACTGAAAATGGCAATGGGCACATATTTTACCCAAATGCTCCTGCAGTTTTCAAAATATCTGAAATTTCGGAAATTTGACTCCTGAAGGGATTTTAGAGCCGAATTCTGACTCTCTGCACCTATTTTCATTTTCATGTTACGAATTTGTATACCGAAAATATACCAATCACTACAAACGGCGATGGGTCATATTTTGCCCAAACCCCGCTGCAGTTTTCAAAATATCTGAAATGTCGGAAATTTGACTCCTGAGAGTGATTTTTCAGCCGAATTCTGATTCTCTAGACCTAATTTCCATTTTCAAATTACGACTTTTTATACATAAAATATGCCAATTACTGGCAATGGGTCATATTTTGCGCAACCCCCCTGTAGTTTTCAAAATAACTGAAATGTGGGAAATTTGACTCATGAACGTGATTTTTTAGGCGAATTCTGACTCTCTGCACCAATTTTCATTTTCAAATTACAAATTTTTATACTGAAAATAAGAAAATTATTGAAAACGGCAATGGGTCATATTTTGTGCAAATCTCCTGCAGTTTCCAAAACATAGTTGATATGTGGAAAATTTGACTCATGAGCGTGATTTTTGACCCAAATTCTGACTCTCTGCACCTATTTTCATTTTCAAATTACGGCTCTTTATACCGAAAATATGCCAATTACTGAAAACGGCAATGGGTCACATTTTGCGCAAACCTCTTGCAGTTTTCAAAATATCTGAAATGTGGGAAATTTGACTCCTGAACGTGATGTTTGAGCCTTATTTTGACTCTCTGCACCTATTTACCTTTTCAAATTACGACTTTTTATACCGAAAATATGCCAATTACTGCAAACGGCGATGGGTCATATTTTGCCCAAACCCCTCTGAAGTTTTCGAAATATCTGAAATGTAGGAAATTTCACTGCTGAGCGTGATTTTTGTGCCGAATTCTGACTCTCTGCACCTATTTTCTTTTTCAAAATACTAATCTTTATACCAAAAATATGCCAATTACTGAAAATGGCAATGGGTCATATTTTGCGCAAACCCCTTGCAGTTTCAAAATATTTGAAATGTGGAAAATTTGACTCCGAAGCGTGATTTTTTAGCCGAATTTTAACTCTCTGCACCTATTTTCATTTGCAATTTACGACTCTTTATACCGAAAATATGCCAATTACTGATAACGGCATTGGGTCATATTTTGCCCAAACCCCCAAGCAGTTTTCAAAATATCTGAAATGTTGGAAATTTGACTTATGACCGTGATTTTTGAGCCGAATTCTGACTCTCTGCACCTATTTTCATTTTCAGAATCGAATTTTTATACCGACAATATGCCAATTTCTGAAAGCGGCAGTGGGTCCTATTTTGCGCAAACTCCCCTGCAGTTTTCAAAATATCTGAAATGGGGGAAATTTCACTCCTGAGCGTAATTTTTGTGCCGAATTCTGACTCTCTGCATCTATTTTCATTTTCAAATTACGAGTTTTTATAACGAAAATATGCCAATTACTGAAAACAGCGATGGGTCATATTTTGCCCAAACCCCTCTGCAGTTTTCAAAATATCTGAAATGTGGGAAATTTCACTCCTGAGCGTGATTTTTGTACCGAATTCTGACTCTCTGCACCTATTTTCTTTTTCAAAATACGAATCTTTATACTGAAAATATGCCAATTACTGAAAATATCAATGGGTCATATTATACCCAAACCCCCTTGCAGTTTTCAAAATATCTGAAATTTCTGAAATTTGACTCCTGAACGTAACTTTAGATTCGAATTCTGACTCTCTGCACCTATTTTAATTTTCATATTACGAATTTGTATACCGAAGATATACAAATCACTGAAAACGGCGATGGGTCATATTTTGCCCAAACCCCGCTGCAGTTTTCAAAATGTCTGAATTGTCGAAAATTTGACTCCTGAGCGTGATTTTTTAGGCGAAAATCTGACTCTCTGCACCTATTTTCATTTTCAAATTACAAATTTTTATACAGAAAATAAGAAAATGACTGAAAATGGCATTGGGTCATATTTTGTGCAAACCTCCTGCAGTTTCCAAAACATAGTTGATATGTGGAAAATTAGACTCATGAGCGTGATTTATGAGCCAAATTCTAACTCTCTGCACCTATTTGCATTTTCAAATTACGGCTCTTTATACCGAAAATATGCCAGTTACTGAAAACGACATTGGGTCATATTTTGCGCAAACCCCCCTGCAGTTTTCAAAATATCTAAAATGTGGAAAATTTGACACCTGAGCGTGATTTTTTACCGAATTCTGACTCTCTGCATCTATTTTCATTTGCAATTTACGACTCTTTTTTTTACCGAAAATATGCCAATTACTGAAAACGGCATTGGGTCATATTAAGCCCAAACCCCCCAGCAGTTTTAAAAATATCTGAAATGTGGGAAATTTCACTCCTGAGCGTGATTTTTGTGTTGAATTCTGACTTTGCAACTATTTTATTTTTCAAAATACGAATCTTTATACCGAAAATATGCCAATTACTGAAAATATCAATGGGTCATATTATACCCAAACACCCCCTGCAGTTTTCAAAATATATGAAATTTCGGAAATTTGACTCCAGAACGTAACTTTAGATCCGAATTCTGACTCGCTGCACCTATTTTCATTTTCATATCACGAAATTGTATATCGAAAATATACAAATCACTGAAAACGGCGATGGGTCATATTTTGCCCAAACCCCGCTGCAGTTTTCAAAATGTCTGAAATGTCAGAAATTTGACTCCTGAGCGTGATTTTTCAGCCGAATCTGACTCTCTTCACCTATTTTCATTTTCAAATTACGATTTTTTAAACTGAAAATAAGAAAATTACTGAAAAGGTCAATGGCTCATATTTTGTGCAAACCTCCTGCAGTTTCCAAAACATATTTGAAATGTGGAAGATTTGACTCATGAGCGTGATTTTTGAGCCAAATTCTGACTCTCTGCACCTATTTTCATTTTCAAATTCCGACTCTTTATACCGAAAATATGCCAATTACTGAAAACGGCATTGGGTCATATATTGCCCAAACCCCCCAGCAGTTTTCAAAATATCTTAAATGTGGAAATTTGACTCCTGAGCTTGATTTTTGATCCGAATTTTGACTTTCTACACCTATTTTCATTTTCAAATTGCGACTTTTTATACCAAAAATATGCCAATTACTGAAAACGGCAGTGGGTCATATTTTGCGCAAACCCCCTGAAGTTTTCGAAATATCAGAAATGTGGGAAATTTCTCTAATGAGCATGATTTTTGTTACGAATTCTGACTCTCTGCTCCTATTTTCAAATTCATATTTTCATATTTTGCCCAAACTCCCCTGCAGTTTTCAAAATATCTAAAATGTGGGAAATTTGACACCTGAGCGTGATTTTTTAGCTGAATTCTAACTCTCTGCACCTATTTTAATTTTCAAATTACGAATTTTTATACAGAAAATATGCCAATTACTGAAAACAGCGATGGGTCATATTTTTCCCAAACTCCCCTGCATTTTTCAAAATATCTGAAATATGGGAAATTTGACTCTTGAGCGTAAATTTTGAACCGAATTCAGACTCTCTGCACGTATTTTCATTTTCAAATTACGACATTTTAAATCGAAATTATGCCAATTACAGAAAACTGCAATGGGTCATATTTTCGGCATACCTCCTTCAATTTCCAAAACATAGTTGAAATGTGGAAAATTTGACTCATGAACGTGATTTTTTAGCCGAATTCTGACTCTCTGCACCTATTTTCATTTTTAAATTACAACTCTTTATATCGAAAATATGCCAATCACTGAAAACGGCAATGGGTCATATTTTGCGCAAACCCCCTGAAGTTTTCGAAATATCTGAAATGTGGAGAATTTGATTCATGAGCGTGATTTTTTAACCGAATCCTGACTCTCAGCCCCTATTTTCATTTTCATATTACGAATTTGTATTCCGAAAATATACCAATTACTAAAAAACAGCGATGGATTTGATTTTGCCCAAACCCCCCTGCAGTTTTGAAAATATCTGAAATGTCGGAAAATTGACTCCTGAGCGTCATTTTTGGGCTGAATTCTCACTCTCTGCACCTATTTTCATTTTCAAATTACGACTCTTTATACCGAAAATATGCCAATTACTGAAAATGGCGATGTGTCATTTTTTTGCCAAAAATCCCCTTCAGTTTTCAAATTATCTGAAATTTGTGAAATTTGAATCCTGTGCATTATTTCTGAGTCGAATTCTGACTCTCTGCACCTATTTTCATTTTCAAATTACTACTTTTTATAATGAAAATATGCCAATTACTGAAAATGGCAATGGTTCATTTTTTACCCAAACCCCCCTACAGTTTTCAAAATATCTAAAATTTCGGAAATTTGACTCCTGAACGTGATTTTAAAGCCGAAGTCTGACTCTCTGCATCTAGTTATATTTTCAAATTACGAATCTTTATACCGAAAATATGCCAATTACTCAAAACGCCAATGGGTCATAATTTGCGCAAACCCCCCTGCAGTTTTCAAAATATCTGAAATGTGGGACCGAATCTTTATACCGAAAATATGCCAATTACTGAAAATGGCAATGTGTCATATTTTACCCAAACCCCCCTGCAGTTTTCAAAATATCTGAAATTTCGGAAATTTGACTCCTGAACGTGATTTTAGAGCCGAATTCTGACTCTCTGCACCTTTTTTCATTTTCATGTTACGAATTTGTATACCGAAAATATACCAATCACTGAAAACGGCGATGGGTCATATTTTGCCCATACCCCGCTGCAGTTTTCAAAATGTCTGAAATGTCGGAAATTTGACTCCTGAGCGTGATTTTTCAGCCAAATTCTGATTCTCTAGACCTAATTTCCATTTTCAAATTACGACTTTTTACACATAAAATATGCCAATTACTGGCAATGGGTCATATTTTGCGCAACCCCCTGTAGTTTTCAAAATAACTGAAATGTTGGAAATTTGACTCATGAGCGTGATTTTTTAGGCGAATTCTGACTCTCTGCACCTATTTTCATTTTCAAATTACAAATTTTAATACTGAAAATAAGAAAATTACTGAAAACGGCAATGGGTCATATTTTGTGCAAACCTCCTGCAGTTTCCAAAACATAGTTGATATGTGAAAAATTTGACTCATGAGAGTGATTTTTGACCCAAATTCTGACTCTCTGCACCTATTTTTATTTTTAAATTACGGCTCTTTATACCGAAAATATGCCAATTACTGAAAACGGCATTGGGTCATATTTTGCAAAAACCCCTTGCAGTTTTCAAAATATATGAAATTTGGGAAATTTGACCCCTAAGTGTGATTTTTTAGCCGAATTCTGACTCTCTGCACCTTTTTTCATTTTCAAATTACGAATCTTTATATCGAAAATATGCCAATTACTAAAAACGGCGATGGGTCATATTTTGCCCAAACCCCCCTTCAGTTTTCAAAATATCTGATATTTCGGAAATTTGACTCCTGAACGTGATTTTAGAGCCAAATTCTGACTCTCTGCTCCTTTTTTCATTTGCAGAATCGAATTTTTATACCGACAATATGCCAGTTTCTGAACGCGGAAGTGGGTCATATTTTGCGCAAACCCCCTAAAATTTTCGAAATATCTGAAAGTGGGAAATTTATCTCCTGAGCGTGATTTTTGAGCCGAATTCTGACTCTCTGCACCTATTTTCATTTTCAAATTACGAGTTTTTATAACGAAAATATGCCAATAACTGAAAATAGCGATGGGTCATATTTTGCCCAAAACCCCCTGCAATTTTCAAAATATCTGAAATGTGGGAAATTTGACTCCTGAGCGTAATTTTTGAACCGAATTCAGACTCTGCACGTATTTTCATTTTCAAATTACGACTTTTTAAATCGAAATTATGCCAATTACTGAAATCGGGAGTCGTTCACATTTTTTCCAAACTCCCCCTGCAGTTTTCAAAATATCTGAAATGTGGGAAATTTCACTCCTGAGCGTGATTTTATTTTTCAAAATACGAATCTTTATACCGAAAATATGCCAATTACTGAAAACGGCGATGTGTCATTTTATAACAAAACTCCCCTGCAGTTTTCAAATTATCTGAAATGTGTGAAATTTGAATCCTGAGTGTTATTTCTGAGATGAATTCTGACTCTCTGCACCTATTTTCATTTGCAAATTACGAATTTTATACTGAAAATGAGCCAATTACTGATAACAGCAATGGGTCATATTTTACCCAAACCCCCCTGCAGTTTTCAAAATATCTGAAGTTTTGGAAATTTGACTCCTGAACGTGATTTTAGAGTCGAATTCTGACTCTCTGCAACTATTTTTATTTTCATATTACTAATTTGTATACCGAAAATATACCAATTACTAACAACGGCGATGGGTCATATTTTGACCAAACCCCTCAGCAGTTTTCAAAATATCTGAAATGTTGGTTATTTGACTTCTGAGCGTGATTGTTTGGCCAAATTTTAACTCTCTGCACCTATTTTCATTTTAAAATTACGAATTTTTATACCATAAAATATGCCAATTACTGAAAACGGCAATTGGTCATACTTTACCCAAACCCCCCTTCAGTTTTCAAAATATCTGAAATGTGGGAAATTTGACTCCTGAGCGTGATTTTTTAGCCGAATTCTGACTCTCTACACCTATTTTCATTTTCAAATTACGAATCTTTATACCGAAAATATGCCAATTACTAAAAACATCGATGGGTCATATTTTGCCCGAACCCCCCTGCAGTTTTCGAAATATCTAAAATGTGGGACATTTGACACCTGAGCTTGATTTTGTACCGAATTCTGACTCTCTGCACCTATTTTCATTTGAAATTAACGACTCTTTATACCGAAAATATGCCAATTACTGAAAACGGCATTCGGTCATATTTTGCCCAAACCCCCAAGCAGTTTTCAAAATATCTGAAATGTTGGAAATTTGAAACCTGAGCGTGATTTTTGAGCCGAATTTTGACTCACTGCATCTATTTTCATTTTCAAATTTCGATTTTTTATACCGAAAATATGCCAATTACTGAAAACGGCAGTGGGTCATATTTTGTGCAAACCCCCTGAAGTTTTCGAAATATCTGAAATGTGGGAAATTTCACTCCTGAGCGTGATTTTATTTTTCAAAATACGAATCTTTATACCGAAAATATGCCAATTACTGAAAAGGCGATGGGTCATATTTTGCCCAAACCCCTCTGCAGTTTTCAAAATATCTGAAATGTGGGAAATTTGACTCCTGAACCTAATGTTTGAGCCGAATTTTGAATCTCTGCACCTATTTTCCTTTTCAAATTACGACTTTTTATACCGAAAATATGCCAATTACTGCAAACGGCAATGGGTCATATTTTACCCAAACCCCCCTGCAGTTTTCAAAATATCTGAAATTTCGGAAATTTGACTCCTGAACGTGATTTTAGAGCCGAATTCTGACTCTCTAGACCTATTTCCATTTTCAAATTACGAATTTTTATACAGAAAATATACCAATTACTGAAAACGACGATGGGTCATAATTTGCCCAAACCCCCTAGCAGTTTTCAAAATATCTGAAACGTCGGAAATTTGACTCCTGAGCGTGATTTTTGAGCTGAATTCTAACTCTCTGCACCTATTTTCATTTTCAGAATCGAACTTTTATACCAACAATATGCCAATTTCTGAAAGCGGAAGTGGGTCATATTTTGCGCAAACCCCCTGAAGTTTTCGAAATATCTGAAAGTGGGAAATTTATCTCCAGAGCGTGATTTTTGAGCCGAATTCTGACTCTCTGCACCTATTTTCATTTTCAAATTACGAGCTTTTATAACGAAAATATGCCAATAACTGAAAACAGCGATGGGTCATATTTTGCCCAAACCCCCCTGCAATTTTCAAAATATCTGAAATGTGGGAAATTTGACTCCTGTGTGTAATTTTTGAACCGAATTCAGACTCTGCACGTATTTTCATTTTCAAATTACAACTTTTTAAATCGAAATTATGCCAATTACAGAAATCGGGAGTCGTTCACATTTTTCCCAAACTCCCCTTGCAGTTTTCAAAATATCTGAAATGTGAAAAATTTGACTCCTGAGCGTGATTTTTTAGCCGAATTCTGACTCTCTGTACCTTTTTTCTTTTTCAAATTACGAATCTTTATACCGAAAATATGCCAATTACTAAAAACGGCGATGGGTCATATTTTGCCCAAACCCCCCTGCAGTTTTCAAAATATCTGAAATGTGGGAAATTTCACTCCTGAGCGTGATTTTTGTGCCAAATTCTGACTCTCTGCACCTATTTTCTTTTTCAAATTACGAATCTTTATACCGAAAATATGCCAATTACTGAAAATAGCAATGGGTCATATTTTACCCAAACCCCCCTGCAGTTTTCAAAATATCTTAAATTTCGGAAATTTGACTCCTGAACGTGATTTTAGAGCCGAAATCTGACTCTCTGCTCCTTTTTTCATTTTCATGTTACGAATTTGTATACCGAAAATATACCAAACACTGAAAACGGAGATGGGGCATATTTTGCCCAAACCCCGCTGCAGATTTCAAAATGTCTGAAATGTCGGAAATTTGACTCCTGAGCGTGATTTTTCAGCCGAATTCTGATTCTCTAGACCTAATTTCCATTTTCAAATTACGACTTTTTATACATAAAATATGCCAATTACTGGCAATGGGTCATATTTTTCGCAACCCCCCTGTAGTTTTCAAAATAACTGAAATGTGGGAAATTTGACTCATGAACGTGATTTTTTAGGCGAATTCTGACTCTCTGCACCAATTTTCATTTTCAAATTACAAATTTTTATACTGAAAATAAGAAAATTATTGAAAACGGCAATGGGTCATATCTTGTGCAAATCTCCTGCAGTTTCCAAAACATAGTTGATATGTGGAAAATTTGACTCATGAGCGTGATTTTTTACCCAAATTCTGACTCTCTGCACCTATTTTCATTTTCAAATTACGGCTCTTTATACCGAAAATATGCCAATTACTGAAAACAGCGATGGGTCATATCTTGCCCAAACCCCCCTGCAGTTTTCAAAATATCTGAAATGTGGGAAATTTGACTCCTGAGCGTGATTTTTTAGCCGAATTCTGACTCTCTACACCTATTTTCATTTTCAAATTACGAATCTTTATACCGAAAATATGCAAATTACTAAAAACATCGATGGGTCATATTTTGCCCAAACCCCCCTGCAGTTTTCGAAATATCAAAAATGTGGGACATTTGACACCTGAGCTTGATTTTGTACCGAATTCTGACTCTCTGCACCTATTTTCATTTGAAATTTACGACTCTTTATACCGAAAATATGCCAATTACTGAAAACGGCATTCGGTCATATTTTGCCCAAACCCCCAAGCAGTTTTCAAAATATCTGAAATGTTGGATATTTGACTTCTGAGCAGGATTTTTTGGCCAAATTTTAACTCTCTGCACCTAATTTCATTTTAAAATTACGAATTTTTATACCGAAAATATGCCAATTACTGAAAACGGCAATGGGTCTTATTTTACCCAAATCCCCCTGCAGTTTTCAAAATATCTGAAACGTCGGAAATTTGACTCCTGAACCTAATGTTTGAGCCGAATTTTGACTCTCTGCAATTATTTTCCTTTTCAAATTACGACTTTTTATACCGAAAATATGCCAATTACTGCAAACGGCAATGGGTCATATTTTACCCAAACCCCCCTGCAGTTTTCAAAATATCTGAAATTTCGGAAATTTGACTCCTGAACGTGATTTTAGAGCCGAATTCTGACTCTCTAGACCTATTTCCATTTTCAAATTACGAATTTTTATACAGAAAATATACCAATTACTGAAAACAGCGATGGGTCATAATTTGCCCAAACCCCCTTGCAGTTTTCAAAATATCTGAAACGTCGGAAATTTGACTCCTGAGCGTGATTTTTGAGCTGAATTCTAACTCTCTGCACTTATTTTCATTTTCAGAATCGAACTTTTATACCGACAATATGCCAATTTCTGAAAGCGAAAGTGGGTCATATTTTGCGCAAACCCCCTGAAGTTTTCGAAATATCTGAAAGTGGGAAATTTATCTCCTGAGCGTGATTTTTGAGCCGAATTCTGACTCTCTGCACCTATTTTCATTTTCAAATTACGAGCTTTTATAACGAAAAAATGCCAATAACTGAAAACAGCGATGGGTCATATTTTGCCCAAACCCCCCTGCAATTTTCAAAATATCTGAAATGTGGGAAATTTGACTCCTGAGTGTAATTTTTGAACCGAATTCAGACTCTGCACATATTTTCATTTTTAAATTACAACTTTTTAAATCGAAATTATGCCAATTACTGAAAGCGGGAGTCGTTCACATTTTTCCCAAACTCCCCCTGCAGTTTTCAAAATATCTGAAATGTGAAAAATTTGACTCCTGAGCGTGATTTTTTAGCCGAATTCTGACTCTCTGTACCTTTTTTCATTTTCAAATTACGAATCTTTATACCGAAAATATGCCAATTACTAAAAACGGCGATGGGTCACATTTTGCCCAAACCCGCCTGCAGTTTTCAAAATATCTGAAATGTGGGAAATTTCACTCCTGAGCGGTATTTTTGTGCCAAATTCTGACTCTCTGCACCTATTTTCTTTTTCAAATTACGAATCTTTATACCGAAAATATGCCAATTACTTAAAAAAGCAATGGGTCATATTTTATCCAAACCCCCCTGCAGTTTTCAAAATATCTGAAATTTCGGAAATTTGACTCCTGAACGTGATTTTTGAGCCGAATTCTGACTCTCTGCTCCTTTTTTCATTTTCATGTTACGAATTTGTATACCGAAAATATACCAAACACTGAAAACTGCGATGGGTCATATTTTGCCCAAACCCCGCTGCAGATTTCAAAATGTCTGAAATGTCGGAAATTTGACTCCTGAGCGTGATTTTTCAGCCGAATTCTGATTCTCTAGACCTAATTTCCATTTTCAAATTACGACTTTTTATATATAAAATATGCCAATTACTGGCAATGGGTCATATTTTGCGCAACCCCCCTGTAGTTTTCAAAATAACTGAAATGTGGGAAATTTGACTCATGAACGTGATTTTTTAGGCAAATTCTGACTCTCTGCACCAATTTTCATTTTCAAATTAAAAATTTTTATACTGAAAATAAGAAAATTATTGAAAACGGCAATGGGTCATATCTTGTGCAAATCTCCTGCAGTTTCCAAAACATAGTTGATATGTGGAAAATTTGACTCATGAGCGTGATTTTTTACCCAAATTCTGACTCTCTGCACCTATTTTCATTTTCAAATTACGGCTCTTTATACCGAAAATATGCCAATTACTGAAAACAGCGATGGGTCATATCTTGCCCAAACCCCCCTGCAGTTTTCAAAATATCTGAAATGTGGGAAATTTCACTCCTGAGCGTGATTTTTGTGCCAAATTCTGACTCTCTGAACCTATTTTCTTTTTCAAATTACGAATCTTTATACCGAAAATATACCAATTACTGAAAAAGCAATGGGTCTTATTTTACCCAAACCCCCTGCAGTTTTCATAATATCTGAACTGTGAAAAATTTGACCCCTGAGCGTGATTTTTTAGGCGAATTCTGACTCTCTGCACCTTTTTTCATTTTCAAATTACGAATCTTTATACCGAAAATATGCCAATTGCTAAAAACAGCGATGGGTCATATTTTGCCCAAACCCCCCTGCAGTTTTCAAAATATCTGAAATTTCGGAAATTTGACTCCTGAACGTGATTTTAGAGCCGAATTCTGACTCTGCTCCTTTTTTCATTTTCATATTACGAATTTGTATACCGAAAATATACCAAACACTGAAAACGGCGATGGGTCATATTTTGCCCAAACCCCCCTGCAGTTTTCAAAATATCTGAAATTTCGGAAATTTGACTCCTGAACGTGATTTTAGAGCCAAATTCTGACTCTGCTCCTTTTTTCATTTTCAGAATCGAATTTTTATACCGACAATATGCCAATTACTGAAAGCGGAAGTGGGTCATATTTTGCGCAAACCCCCTGAAATTTTCGAAATATCTGAAAGTGGGAAATTTATCTCCTGAGCGTGATTTTTGAGCCGAATTCTGACTCTATGCACCTATTTTCATTTTCAAATTACGAGTTTTTATAACGAAAATATGCCAATAACTGAAAACAGCGATGGGTCATATTTTGCCCAAAACCCCCTGCAATTTTCAAAATATCTGAAATGTGGGAAATTTGACTCCTGAGCGTAATTTTTGAACCGAATTCAGACTCTGCACGTATTTTCATTTTCAAATTACGACTTTTTAAATCGAAATTATGCCAATTACTGAAAGCGGGAGTCGTTCACATTTTTCCCAAACTCCCCCTGCAGTTTTCAAAATATCTGAAATGTGAAAAATTTGACTCCTGAGCGTGATTTTTTAGCCGAATTCTGACTCTCTGTACCTTTTTTCATTTTCAAATTACGAATCTTTATACCGAAAATATGCCAATTACTAAAAACGGCGATGGGTCACATTTTGCCCAAACCCGCCTGCAGTTTTCAAAATATCTGAAATGTGGGAAATTTCACTCCTGAGCGGTATTTTTGTGCCAAATTCTGACTCTCTGCACCTATTTTCTTTTTCAAATTACGAATCTTTATACCGAAAATATGCCAATTACTGAAAAAAGCAATGGGTCATATTTTATCCAAACCCCCCTGCAGTTTTCAAAATATCTGAAATTTCGGAAATTTGACTCCTGAACGTGATTTTTGAGCCGAATTCTGACTCTCTGCTCCTTTTTTCATTTTCATGTTACGAATTTGTATACCGAAAATATACCAAACACTGAAAACTGCGATGGGTCATATTTTGCCCAAACCCCGCTGCAGATTTCAAAATGTCTGAAATGTCGGAAATTTGACTCCTGAGCGTGATTTTTCAGCCGAATTCTGATTCTCTAGACCTAATTTCCATTTTCAAATTACGACTTTTTATATATAAAATATGCCAATTACTGGCAATGGGTCATATTTTGCGCAACCCCCCTGTAGTTTTCAAAATAACTGAAATGTGGGAAATTTGACTCATGAACGTGATTTTTTAGGCAAATTCTGACTCTCTGCACCAATTTTCATTTTCAAATTACAAATTTTTATACTGAAAATAAGAAAATTATTGAAAACGGCAATGGGTCATATCTTGTGCAAATCTCCTGCAGTTTCCAAAACATAGTTGATATGTGGAAATTTGACTCATGAGCGTGATTTTTGACCCAAATTCTGACTCTGCACCTATTTTCATTTTCAAATTACGGCTCTTTATACTGAAAATATGCCAATAACTGAAAACACCGATGGGTCATATCTTGCCCAAACCCCCCTGCAGTTTTCAAAATATCTGAAATGTGGAAAATTTCACTCCTGAGCGTGATTTTTGTGCCAGATTCTGACTCTCTGAACCTATTTTCTTTTTCAAATTACGAATCTTTATACCGAAAATATGCCAATTACTGAAAAAGCAATGGGTCTTATTTTACCCAAACCCCCCTGCACTTTTCAAAATATCTGAACTGTGAAAAATTTGACCCATTAGCGTGATTTTTTAGGCGAATTCTGACTCTCTGCACCTTTTTTCATTTTCAAATTACGAATCTTTATACCGAAAATATGCCAATTACTAAAAACAGCGATGGGTCATATTTTGCCCAAACCCCCCTGCAGTTTTCAAAATATCTGAAATGTGGGAAATTTGACTCCTGAACGTGATTTTAGAGCCGAATTCTGACTCTCTGCTCCTTTTTTCATTTTCATGTTACGAATTTGCATACCGAAAATATACCAAACACTGAAAACGGCGATGGGTCTTATTTTGCCCAAACCCCGCTGCAGATTTCAAAATGTCTGAAATGTCGGAAATTTGACTCATGAGCGTGATTTTTTAGGCGAATTCTGACTCTCTGCACCAATTTTCATTTTCAAATTACAAATTTTTATACTGAAAATAAGAAAATTATTGAAAACGGCAATGGGTCATTGTGACAATAATCTCCTTCAAGAGATTGAGCCTGCTCTTCCCTCTAGAAATACGTCGCAACAAACTATATAAAACTACTAGGGAAGAAATGTCCAACAACGACAACAACACCAGCAAGGTTTGCCAGAGCGCAAAACGTATGCAGCCAGAGACACCTGCTCAGACTCAAACCGCCAAACTACCTGTCTTACTACCGGCTCCGCTGATTGGTCGCCGGTCTGGCTGCAACTGCACTCGCCCCCCCCCCCATACTACTTGATGTCTGGGGTCGCACGACCTCAGACCTCAGAATGTTCAGTGCTTTCGCAGTTACCACTCCTCCCGGCTAGACGTTAGCGTATACTGAGAGAGGTGGTAGCTTAAAGCCAATATTCCAGCACCTTACCTTTATTTTTGTATTGCACTTCTTGTTATTTTGTCTTAACGTAACTTTTCATTGTGTCATTTAATTATTCTTATTATTTTGATTGATTGATTTTATTATAAGAATTTGTTTGTCCATTTTTTCATGTTTTGATTTATTTAACGTAATTAAAATTTCATTGTTAAAGTTTACTTGTGTTTTGTGTGTCTTCTCCTTACCTTACCACAGACGAAGTTCCAGTTTTTCTATTTTTTTTTATAACTATGTGACGAGGCCATACCCCTAGCCTTAAACAGCCGAACACCAACGCGTTACCGTCACAGTCATATTTTGTGCAAATATCCTGCAGTTTCCAAAACATAGTTGATATGTGGAAAATTTGACTCATGAGCGTGATTTTTGACCCAAATTCTGACTCTCTGCACCTATTTTCATTTTCAAATTACGGCTCTTTATACCGAAAATATGCCAATTACTGAAAACGGCGATGGGTCATATTTTGCCCAAACCCCCCTGCAGTTTTCAAAATATCTGAAATGTGAAAAATTTGACTCCTGAGCGTGATTTTTTAGCCGAATTCTGACTCTCTGCACCTTTTTTCATTTTCATATTACGAATCATTATACCGAAAATATGCCAATTACTAAAAACGGCGATGGGTCATATTTTGCCCAAACCCGCCTGCAGTTTTCAAAATATCTGAAGTTTTGGAAATTTGACTCCTGAACGTGATTTTAGAGTCGAATTCTGACTCTCTGCAGCTATTTTTATTTTCATATTACTAATTTGTATACCGAAAATATACCAATTACTAACAACGGCGATGGGTCATATTTTGAGCAAACCCCTCAGCAGTTTTCAAAATATCTGAAATGTTGGTTATTTGACTTCTGAGCATGATTGTTTGGCCAAATTTTAACTCTCTGCACCTATTTTCATTTTAAAATTACGAATTTTTATAACGAAAATATGTCAATTACTGAAAACGGCAAAGGGTCATATTTTACCCAAACCCCTCTGCAGTTCTCAAAATATCTGAAATGTGGGAAATTCGACTCCTGAGCGTGATTTTTTAGCCGAATTCTGACTCTCTGTACCTTTTTTCATTTTCAAATTACGAATCTTTATACCGAAAATATGCCAATTACTAAAAACGGCGATGGGGCATATTTTGCCCAAACCCCCCTGCAGTTTTCAAAATATCTGAAATGTGAAAAATTTGAGTCCTGAGCGTGATTTTTTAGCCGAATTCTGACTCTCTGTACCTTTTTTCATTTTCAAATTACGAATCTTTATACCGAAAATATGCCAATTACTAAAAACGGCGATGGGTCATATTTTGCCCAAACCCCCCTGCAGTTTTCAAAATATCTGAAATGTGGGAAATTTCACTCCTGAGCGTGATTTTTGTGCCAAATTCTGACTCTCTGCACCTATTTTCTTTTTCAAATTACGAATCTTTATACCGAAAATATGCCAATTACTGAAAATAGCAATGGGTCATATTTTACCCAAACCCCCCTGCAGTTTTCAAAATATCTGAAATTTCGGAAATTTGACTCCTGAACGTGATTTTACAGCCGAATTCTGACTCTCTGCTCCTTTTTTCATTTTCATGTTACGAATTTGTATACCGAAAATATACCAAACACTGAAAACGGCGATGGGTCATATTTTGCCCAAACCCCGCTGCAGATTTCAAAATGTCTGAAATGTCGGAAATTTGACTCCTGAGCGTGATTTTTCAGCCGAATTCTGATTCTCTAGACCTAATTTCCATTTTCAAATTACGACTTTTTATACATAAAATATGCCAATTACTGGCAATGGGTCATATTTTGCGCAACCCCCCTGTAGTTTTCAAAATAACTGAAATGTGAGAAATTTGACTCATGAACGTGATTTTTTAGGCGAATTCTGACTCTCTGCACCAATTTTCATTTTCAAATTACAAATTTTTATACTGAAAATAAGAAAATTATTGAAAACGGCAATGGGTCATATCTTGTGCAAATCTCCTGCAGTTTCCAAAACATAGTTGATATGTGGAAATTTGACTCATGAGCGTGATTTTTGACCCAAATTCTGACTCTGCACCTATTTTCATTTTCAAATTACGGCTCTTTATACTGAAAATATGCCAATAACTGAAAACACCGATGGGTCATATCTTGCCCAAACCCCCCTGCAGTTTTCAAAATATCTGAAATGTGGAAAATTTCACTCCTGAGCGTGATTTTTGTGCCAGATTCTGACTCTCTGAACCTATTTTCTTTTTCAAATTACGAATCTTTATACCGAAAATATGCCAATTACTGAAAAAGCAATGGGTCTTATTTTACCCAAACCCCCCTGCAGTTTTCAAAATATCTGAACTGTGAAAAATTTGACTCATTAGCGTGATTTTTTAGGCGAATTCTGACTCTCAGCACCTTTTTTCATTTTCAAATTACGAATCTTTATACCGAAAATATGCCAATTACTAAAAACGGCAATGGGTCATATTTTGCCCAAACCCCCCTGCAGTTTTCAAAATATCTGAAATTTCGGAAATTTGACTCCTGAACGTGATTTCAGAGCCAAATTCTGACTCTCTGCTCCTTTTTTCATTTTCAGAATCGAATTTTTATACCGACAATATGCCAATTTCTGAAAGCGGAAGTGGGTCATATTTTGCACAAACCCCCTGAAATTTTCGAAATATCTGAAAGTAGGAAATTTATCTCCTGAACGTGATTTTTGAGCCAAATTCTGACTCTCTGCACCTATTTTCATTTTCAAATTACGAGTTTTTATAACGAAAATATGCCAATAACTGAAAACAGCGATGGGTCATATTTTGCCCAAACCCCCCTGCAATTTTCAAAATATCTGAAATGTGGGAAATTTGACTCCTGAGCGTAATTTTTGAACCGAATTCAGACTCTGCACGTATTTTCATTTTCAAATTACGACTTTTTAAATCGAAATTATGCCAATTACTGAAATCGGGAGTCGTTCACATTTTTCCCAACTCCCCCTGCAGTTTTCAAAATATCTGAAATGTGGGAAATTTCACTCCTGAGCGTGATTTTATTTTTCAAAATACGAATCTTTATACCGAAAATATGCCAATTACTGAAAACGGCGATGTGTCATTTTATAACAAAACTCCCCTGCAGTTTTCAAATTATCTGAAATGTGCGAAATTTGAATCCTGAGTGTTATTTCTGAGATGAATTCTGACTCTCTGCACCTATTTTCATTTGCAAATTACGAATTTTATACTGAAAATAAGCCAAGTTCTGATAACGGCAATGGCTCATATTTTACCCAAACCCCCCTGCAGTTTTCAAAATATCTGAAGTTTTGGAAATTTGACTCCTGAACGAGATTTTAGAGTCGATTTCTGACTCTCTGCAGCTATTTTTATTTTCATATTACTAATTTGTATACCGAAAATATACCAATTACTAACAACGGCGATGGGTCATATTTTGACCAAACCCCTCTGCAGTTTTCAAAATATCTGAAATGTTGGATATTTGACTTCTGAGCGTGATTTTTTGGCCAAATTTTAACTCTCTGCACCTATTTTCATTTTAAAATTACGAATTTTTATACCGAAAATATGCCAATTACTGAAAACGGCAATGGGTCATATTTTACCCAAACCCCTCTGCAGTTTTCAAAATATCTGAAATGTGGGAAATTTGACTCCTGGGCGTGATTTTTTAGCCGAATTCTGACTCTCTGCACCTATTTTCATTTTCAAATTACGAATCTTTATACCGAAAATATGCCAATTACTAAAAACATCGATGGGTCATATTTTGACCAAACCCCTCTGCAGTTTTCAAAATATCTGATATGTGGGAAATTTGACTCCTGAACGTAATGTTTGAGCCGAATTTTGACTCTCTGCACTTATTTTCCTTTTCAAATTACGACTTTTTGTACCGAAAATATGCCAATTACTGCAAATGGCAATGGGTCATATATTACCCAAACCCCCCTGCAGTTTTCAAAATATTTGAGATTTCGGAAATTTGACTCCTGAACGAGATTTTAGAGCCGAATTCTGACTCTCTAGACCTATTTCCATTTTCAAATTACGAATTTTTATACAGAAAATATACCAATTACTGAAAACAACGATGGGTCATAATTTGCCCAAACCCCCTTGCAGTTTTCAAAATATCTGAAACGTCGGAAATTTGACTCCTGAGCGTGATTTTTGAGCTGAATTCTAACTCTCTGCACCTATTTTCATTTTCAGAATCTAATTTTTATACCGACAATATGCCAATTTCTGAAAGCGGAAGTGGGTCATATTTTGCGCAAACCCCCTGAAATTTTCGAAATATCTGAAAGTGGGAAATTTATCTCCTGAGCGTGATTTTTGAGCCGAATTCTGACTCTCTGCACCTATTTTCATTTTCAAATTACGAGTTTTTATAACGAAAATATGCCAATAACTGAAAACAGCGATGGGTCATATTTTGCCCAAACCCCCCTGCAGTTTTCAAAATATCTGAAATGTGAAAATTTGACTCCTGAGTGTAATTTTTGAACCGAATTCAGACTCTGCGCGTATTTTCATTTTCAAATTACAACTTTTTAAATCGAAATTATGCCAATTACTGAAATCGGGAGTCGTTCACATTTTTCCCAAACTCCCCCTGCAGTTTTCAAAATATTAGAAATGTGTTAAATTTTACTCCTGAGCGTTATTTTTGAGCCGAATTCTGACTCACTGCACCTATTTTCATTTTCAAATTACGAATTTTTATACAGAAAATATACCAATTACTGAAAACAGTGATGGGTCATATTTTGCCCAAACCCCCCTGCAGTTTTCAAAATATCTGAAATGTGAAAAATTTGACTCCTGAGCGTAATTTTTTTGCCGAATTCTGACTCTCTGCACCTTTTTTCATTTTCAAATTACGAATCTTTATACCGAAAATATGCCAATTACTGAAAACGGCGATGGGTCATATTTTGCCCAAACCCCCTGCAGTTTTCCAAATATTTGAAATGTGTGAAATTTGACTCCTGAGCGTTATTTTTGAGCCGAATTCTGACTCACTGCACCTATTTTCATTTTCAAATTACGAATTTTTATACAGAAAATATACCAATTACTGAAAACGACGATGGGTCATAATTTACCCAAACCCCATTGCAGTTTTCAAAATATCTGAAACGTCTTAAATTTGACTCCTGAGCGTGATTTTTGTGCCGAATTCTGACTCTCTGCACCTATTTTCATTTTCAGAATCGAATTTTTATACCGACAATATGCCAATTTCTGAAAGCGGAAGTGGGTCATATTTTGCGCATACTCCCTGAAATTTTCGAAATATCTGAAAGTGGGAAATTTATCTCCTGAGCGTGATTTTTGAGCCGAATTCTGACTCTCTGCACCTATTTTCATTTTCAAATTACGAGTTTTTATAACGAAAATATGCCAATAACTGAAAACAGCGAGGGTCATATTTTGCCCAAACCCCCCTGCAGTTTTCAAAATATCTGAAATGTGGGAAATTTGACTCCTGAGCGTAATTTTTGAACCGAATTCAGACTCTGCACGTATTTTCATTTTCAAATTACGACATTTTAAATCGAAATTATGCCAATTACTGAAATCGGGAGTCGTTCACATTTTTCCCACACTCCCCCTGCAGTTTTCAAAATATCTGAAATGTGGGAAATTTCACTCCTGAGCGTGATTTTATTTTTCAAAATACGAATCTTTATACCGAAAATATGCCAATTACTGAAAACGGCGATGTGTCATTTTATAACAAAACTCCCCTGCAGTTTTCAAATTATCTGAAATGTGTGAAATTTGAATCCTGAGTGTTATTTCTGAGATGAATTCTGACTCTCTGCACCTATTTTCATTTGCAAATTACGAATTTTATACTGAAAATAAGCCCATTACTGATAACTGCAATGGGTCATATTTTACCCAAACCCCCCTGCAGTTTTCAAAATATCTGAAGTTTTGGAAATTTGACTCCTGAACGTGATTTTAGAGTCGAATTCTGACTCTCTGCAGCTATTTTTATTTTCATATTACTAATTTGTATACCGAAAATATACCAATTACTAACAACGGCGATGGGTCATATTTTGCCCAAACCCCTCAGCAGTTTTCAAAATATCTGAAATGTTGGATATTTGACTTTTGAGCGTGATTTTTTGGCCAAATTTTAACTCTCTGCACCTATTTTCATTTTAAAATTACGAATTTTTATACCAAAAATATGCCAATTACTGAAAACGGCTATGGGTCTTATTTTACCCAAACCCCCCTGCAGTTTTCAAAATATCTGAAATGTGAAAAATTTGACTCCTGAGCGTGATTTTTTAGCCGAATGCTGACTCTCTGCACCTATTTTCATTTTCAAATTACGAATCATTATACCGAAAATATGCCAATTACTAAAAACGGCGATGGGTCATATTTTGCCCAAACCCCTCTGCAGTTTTCAAAATATCTGAAATTTCGGAAATTTGACTCCTGAACGTGATTTTAGAGCCGAATTCTGACTCTCTAGACCTATTTCCATTTTCACATTACGAATTATTATACAGCAAATATACCAATTACTGAAAACGACGATGGGTCGTAATTTGCCCAAACCCCCTTGCAGTTTTCAAAATATCTGAAACGTCGGAAATTTGACTCCTGAGCGTGATTTTTGAGCTGAATTCTAACTCTCTGCACCTATTTTCATTTTCAGAATCGAATTTTTATACCGACAATATGCCAATTTCTGAAATCGGATGTGGGTCATATGTTGCGCAAACCCCCTGAAGTTTTCGAAATATCTGAAAGTGGGAAATTTATCTCCTGAGCGTGATTTTTGAGCCGAATTCTGACTCTCTGCACCTATTTTTATTTTCAAATTATGGGATTTTATAACGAAAATATGCGAATAACTGAAAACAGCGATGGGTCATATTTTGCCCAAACCACCCTGCAGTTTTCAAAATATTTGAAATGTGGGAAATTTGACTCCTGAGCGTAATTTTTGAACCGAATTCAGACTCTGCACGTATTTTCATTTTCAAATTACGACTTTTTAAATCGAAATTATGCCAATTACTGAAATCGGGAGTCGTTCACATTTTTCCCAAACTCCCCCTGCAGTTTTCAAAATATCTGAAATGTGGGAAATTTCACTCCTGAGCGTGATTTTATTTTTCAAAATACGAATCTTTATACCGAAAATATGCCAATTACTGAAAACGGCGATGTGTCACTTTATAACAAAACTTCCCTGCAGTTTTGTCAAATTATCTGAAATGTGTGAAATTTGAATCCTGAGTGTTATTTCTGATATGAATCCTGACTCTCTGCACCTATTTTCATTTGCAAATTACGAATTTTATACTGAAAATAAGCCATTTACTGATAACGGCAATGGGTCATATTTTACCCAAACCCCCCTGCACTTTTCAAAATATCTGAAGTTTTGGAAATTTGACTCCTGAACGTGATTTTAGAGTCGAATTCTGACTCTCTGCAGCTATTTTTATTTTCATATTACTAATTTGTATACCGAAAATATACCAATTACTAACAACGGCAATGGGTCTTATTTTACCCAAACCCCCCTGCAGTTTTCAAAATATCTGAAATGTGAAAAATTTGACTCCTGAGCGTGATTTTTTAGCCGAATTTTGACTCTCTGCACCTATTTTCTTTTTCAAATTACGAATCTTTATACCGAAAATATGCCAATTACTAAAAACATTGATGGGTCATATTTTGCCCAAACCCCTCTGCAGTTTTCAAAATATCTGAAATGTGGGAAATTTGACTCCTGAACGTAATGTTTGTGCCAAATTTTGACTCTCTGCACCTATTTTTCTTTTCAAATTACGACTTTTTATACCGAAAATATGCCAATTACTGCAAACGGCAATGGGTCATATTTTACCCAAACCCCCCTGCAGTTTTCAAAATATTTGAAATTTCGGAAATTTGACTCCTGAACCTGATTTTAGAGCCGAATTCTGACTCTCTAGACCTATTTCCATTTTCAAATTACGAATTTTTATACAGAAAATATACCAATTACTGAAAACAGCGATGGGTCATATTTTGCCCAAACCCCTCTGCAGTTTTCAAAATATCTGAAATGTGGGAAATTTCACTCCTGAGCGTGATTTTTGTGCCAAATTCTGACTCTCTGCACCTATTTTCTTTTTCAAATTACGAATCTTTATACCGAAAATATGCCAATTACTGAAAACGGCAATGGGTCATATTTTACCCAAACCCCCCCTGCAGTTCTCAAAATATCTGAAGTTTTGGAAATTTGACTCCTGAACGTGATTTTAGAGTCGAATTCTGACTCTCTGCAGCTATTTTTATTTTCATATTACTAATTTGTATACCGAAAATATACCAATTACTAACAACGGCGATGGGTCATATTTTGCCCAAACCCCCCTGCAGTTTTCAAAATATCTGAAATGTGAAAAATTTGACTCCTGAGCGTGATTTTTTAGCCGAATTCTGCCTCTCTGTGCCTTTTTTCATTTTCAAATTACGAATCTTTATGCCGAAAATTGCCATTGCCGTTTTCAGTAATTGGCATATTTTCGGTATAAAGATTCGTAATTTGAAAAAGAAAATAGGTGCAGAGAGTCAGAATTTGGCACAAAAATCACGCTCAGGAGTGAAATTTCCCACATTTCAGATATTTTGAAAACTGCAGAGGGGTTTGGGCAAAATATGACCCATCGCTGTTTTCAGTAATTGGTATATTTTCTGTATAAAAATTCGTAATTTGAAAATGGAAATAGGTCTAGAGAGTCAGAATTCGGCTCTAAAATCAGGTTCAGGAGTCAAATTTCCGAAATTTCAGATATTTTGAAAACTGCAGGGGGGTTTGGGTAAAATATGACCCATTGCCGTTTGCAGTAATTGGCATATTTTCGGTATAAAAAGTCGTAATTTGAAAAGAAAAATAGGTGCAGAGAGTCAAAATTTGGCACAAACATTACGTTCAGGAGTCAAATTTCCCACATTTCAGATATTTTGAAAACTGCAGAGGGGTTTGGGCAAAATATGACCCATCGATGTTTTTAGTAATTGGCATATTTTCGGTATAAAGATTCGTAATTTGAAAATGAAAATAGGTGCAGAGAGTCAGAATTCGGCTAAAAAATCACGCTCAGGAGTCAAATTTTTCACATTTCAGATATTTTGAAAACTGCAGGGGGGTTTGGGTAAAATAAAACCCATTGCCGTTGTTAGTAATTGGTATATTTTCGGTATACAAATTAGTAATATGAAAATAAAAATAGCTGCAGAGAGTCAGAATTCGACTCTAAAATCACGTTCAGGAGTCAAATTTCCAAAACTTCAGATATTTTGAAAACTGCAGGGGGGTTTGGGTAAAATATGACCCATTGCCGCTATCAGTAATTGGCTTATTTTCAGTATAAAATTCGTAATTTGCAATTGAAAATAGGTGCAGAGAGTCAGGATTCATCTCAGAAATAACAATCAGGATTCAAATTTCACACATTTCAGATAATTTGACAAAACTGCAGGGGAGTTTTGTTATAAAATGACACATCGCCGTTTTCAGTAATTGGCATATTTTCGGTATTAAGATTCATATTTTGAAAAATAAAATCACGCTCAGGAGTGAAATTTCCCACATTTCAGATATTTTGAAAACTGCAGGGGGAGTTTGGGAGAAATGTGAACGACTCCCGATTTCAGTAATTGGCATAATTTCGATTTAAAAAGTCGTAATTTGAAAATGAAAATACGTGCAGAGTCTGAATTCGGTTCAAAAATTACGCTCAGGAGTCAAATTTCCCACATTTCAGATATTTTGAAAACTGCAGGGTGGTTTGGGCAAAATATGTCCCATCGCTGTATTCAGTTATTGGCATATTTTCGTTATAAAATCTCGTAATTTGAAAACAAAAATAGGTGCAGAGAGTCAGAATTCGGCTCAAAAATCAGACTCAGGAGATAAATTTCCCACTTTCAGATATTTCGAAAACTTCAGGGGGTTTGCGCAAAATATGACCCACTTCCGATTTCAGAAATTGGCATATTGTCGGTATAAAAATTCGATTCTGAAAATGAAAATAGGTGCAGAGAGTTAGAATTCAGCTCAAAAATCACGCTCAGGAGTCAAATTTCCGACGTTTCAGATATTTTGAAAACTGCAAGGGGGTTTGGGCAAATTATGACCCATCGTCGTTTTCAGTAATTGGTATATTTGCTGTATAAAAATTCGTAATATGAAAATGGAAATAGGTCTAGAGAGTCAGAATTCGGCTCTAAAATCACGTTCAGGAGTCAAATTTCCGAAATTTCAGATATTTTGAAAACTGCAGAGGGGTTTGGGCAAAATATGACCCATCGCCGTTTTTAGTAATTGGCATATTTTCGGTATAATGATTCGTAATTTGAAAATGAAAATAGGTGCAGAGAGTCAGAATTCGGCTAAAAAATAACGCTCAGGAGTCAAATTTTTCACATTTCAGATATTTTGAAAACTGCAGGGGGGTTTGGGTAAAATAAGACCCATTGCCGTTTTCAGTAATTGGCATATTTTCGGTATAAAAATTCGTAATTTTAAAAGGAAAATAGGTGCAGAGAGTTGAAATTTGGCCAAAAAATCACGCTCAGAAGTCAAATATCCAACATTTCAGATATTTTGAAAACTGTTGAGGGGTTTGGGCAAAATATGACCCATCGCCGTTGTTAGTAATTGGTATATTTTCGGTATACAAATTAGTAATATGAAAATAAAAATAGCTGCAGAGAGTCAGAATTCGACTCTAAAATCACGTTCAGGAGTCAAATTTCCAAAACTTCAGATATTTTGAAAACTGCAGGGGGGTTTGGGTAAAATATGACCCATTGCAGTTATCAGTAATGGGCTTATTTTCAGTATAAAATTCGTAATTTGCAAATGAAAATAGGTGCAGAGAGTCAGAATTCATCTCAGAAATAACACTCAGGATTCAAATTTCACACATTTCAGATAATTTGAAAACTGCAGGGGAGTTTTGTTATAAAATGACACATCGCCGTTTTCAGTAATTGGCATATTTTCGGTATAAAGATTCGTATTTTGAAAAATAAAATCACGCTCAGGAGTGAAATTTCCCACATTTCAGATATTTTGAAAACTGCAGGGGGAGTGTGGGAAAAATGTGAACGACTCCCAATTTCAGTAATTGGCATAATTTCGATTTAAAATGTAGTAATTTGAAAATGAAAATACGTGCAGAGTCTGAATTCGGTTCAAAAATTAAGCTCAGGAGTCAAATTTCCCACATTTCAGATATTTTGAAAACTGCAGGGGGGTTTGGGCAAAATATGATCCTCGCTGTTTTCAGTTATTGGCATATTTTCGTTATAAAAACTCGTAATTTGAAAATGAAAATAGGTGCAGAGAGTCAGAATTCGGCTCAAAAATCACGCTCAGGAGATAAATTTCCCACTTTCAGATATTTCGAAAATTTCAGGGAGTATGCGCAAAATATGACCCACTTCCGCTTTCAGAAATTGGCATATTGTCGGTATAAAAATTCGATTCTGAAAATGAAAATAGGTGCAGAGAGTCAGAATTCGGCTCAAAAATAACGCTCAGGAGTCAAATTTCACACATTTCAAATATTTGGAAAACTGCAGGGGGTTTGGGCAAAATATGACCCATCGCCGTTTTCAGTAATTGGCATATTTTCGGTATAAAGATTCGTAATTTGAAAATGAAAAAAGGTGCAGAGAGTCAGAATTCGGCAAAAAAATTACGCTCAGGAGTCAAATTTTTCACATTTCAGATATTTTGAAAACTGCAGGGGGGTTTGGGCAAAATATGACCCATCGCTGTTTTCAGTAATTGGTATATTTTCTGTATAAAAATTCGTAATTTGAAAATGAAAATAGGTGCAGTGAGTCAGAATTCGGCTCAAAAATAACGCTCAGGAGATAAATTTCCTACTTTCAGATATTTCGAAAATTTCAGGGGGTTTGCGCAAAATATGACCCACTTCCGCTTTCAGAAATTGGCATATTGTCGGTATAAAAATTCGATTCTGAAAATGAAAAAAGGAGCAGAGAGTCAGAATTTGGCTCTAAAATCACGTTCAGGAGTCAAATTTCCGAAATTTCAGATATTTTGAAAACTGCAGGGGGGTTTGGGCAAAATATGACCTATCGCCGTTTTTAGTAATTGGCATATTTTCGGTATAAAGATTCGTAATATGAAAATGAAAAAAGGTGCAGAGAGTCAGAATTCGGCTAAAAAATCACGCTCAGGAGTCAAATTTTTCACATCTGCACCTATTTTCATTTTAAAATTACGAATTTTTATACCGAAAATATGCCAATTACTGAAAACGGCAATGGGTCTTATTTTACTCAAACCCCCCTGCAGTTTTCAAAATATCTGAAATGTGAAAAATTTGACTCCTGAGCGTGATTTTTTAGCCGAATTCTGACTCTCTGCACCTATTTTCATTTTCAAATTACGAATCATTATACCGAAAATATGCCAATTACTAAAAACGGCGATGGGTCATATTTTGCCCAAACCCCTCTGCAGTTTTCAAAATATCTGAAATTTCGGAAATTTGACTCCTGAACGTGATTTTAGAGCCGAATTCTGACTCTCTAGACCTATTTCCATTTTCATATTACGAATTTTTATACAGCAAATATACCAATTACTGAAAACGACGATGGGTCATAATTTGCCCAAACCCCCTTGCAGTTTTCAAAATATCTGAAACGTCGGAAATTTGACTCCTGAGCGTGATTTTTGAGCTGAATTCTAACTCTCTGCACCTATTTTCATTTTCAAATTACGAGTTTTTATAACGAAAATATGCCAATAACTGAAAACAGCGATGGGTCATATTTTGCCCAAACCCCCCTGCAATTTTCAAAATATCTGAAATGTGGGAAATTTGACTCCTGAGCGTAATTTTTGAACCGAATTCAGACTCTGCACGTATTTTCATTTTCAAATTACGACTTTTTAAATCGAAATTATGCCAATTACTGAAATCGGGAGTCGTTCACATTTTTCCCAACTCCCCCTGCAGTTTTCAAAATATCTGAAATGTGTGAAATTTGAATCCTGTGTGTTATTTCTGAGATGAATTCTGACTCTCTGCACCTATTTTCATTTGCAAATTACGAATTTTATACTGAAAATAAGCCAAGTTCTGATAACGGCAATGGGTCATATTTTACCCAAACCCCCCTGCAGTTTTCAAAATATCTGAAGTTTTGGAAATTTGACTCCTGAACGTGATTTTAGAGTCGAATTCTGACTCTCTGCAGCTATTTTTATTTTCATATTACTAATTTGTATACCGAAAATATACCAATTACTAACAACGGCGATGGGTCATATTTTGACCAAACCCCTCAGCAGTTTTCAAAATATCTGAAATGTTGGATATTTGACTTCTGAGCGTGATTTTTTGGCCAAATTTTAACTCTCTGCACCTATTTTCATTTTAAAATTACGAATTTTTATACTGAAAATATGCCAATTACTGAAAACGGCAATGGGTCATATTTTACCCAAACCCCTCTGCAGTTTTCAAAATATCTGAAATGTGGGAAATTTGACTCCTGGGCGTGATTTTTTAGCCGAATTCTGACTCTCTGCACCTATTTTCATTTTCAAATTACGAATCTTTATACCGAAAATATGCCAATTACTAAAAACATCGATGGGTCATATTTTGACCAAACCCCTCTGCAGTTTTCAAAATATCTGAAATGTGGGAAATTTGACTCCTGAACGTAATGTTTGAGCCGAATTTTGACTCTCTGCACTTATTTTCCTTTTCAAATTACGACTTTTTGTACCGAAAATATGCCAATTACTGCAAATGGCAATGGGTCATA
The DNA here is from genome assembly GCF_040958095.1 of Procambarus clarkii. Taxonomy (NCBI): domain Eukaryota; kingdom Metazoa; phylum Arthropoda; class Malacostraca; order Decapoda; family Cambaridae; genus Procambarus; species Procambarus clarkii. Next base: position 33,949,167 of record NC_091197.1, read on the forward strand.
TATTACCCAAACCCCCCTGCAGTTTTCAAAATATCTGAAATTTCGGAAATTTGACTCCTGAACGTGATTTTAGAGCCGAATTCTGACTCTCTAGACCTATTTCCATTTTCAAATTACGAATTTTTATACAGAAAATATACCAATTACTGAAAACAACGATGGGTCATAATTTGCCCAAACCCCCTTGCAGTTTTCAAAATATCTGAAACGTCGGAAATTTGACTCCTGAGCGTGATTTTTGAGCTGAATTCTAACTCTCTGCACCTATTTTCATTTTCAGAATCTAATTTTTATACCGACAATATGCCAATTTCTGAAAGCGGAAGTGGGTCTTATTTTGCGCAAACCCCCTGAAATTTTCGAAATATCTGAAAGTGGGAAATTTATCTCCTGAGCGTGATTTTTGAGCCGAATTCTGACTCTCTGCACCTATTTTCATTTTCAAATTACGAGTTTTTATAACGAAAACATGCCAATAACTGAAAACAGCGATGGGACATATTTTGCCCAAACCCCCCTGCAGTTTTCAAAATATCTGAAATGTGAAAATTTGACTCCTGAGTGTAATTTTTGAACCGAATTCAGACTCTGCGCGTATTTTCATTTTCAAATTACAACTTTTTAAATCGAAATTATGCCAATTACTGAAATCAGGAGTCGTTCACATTTTTCCCAAACTCCCCCTGCAGTTTTCAAAATATCTGAAATGTGGGAAATTTCACTCCTGAGCGTGATTTTATTTTTCAAAATACGAATCTTTATACCGAAAATATGCCAATTACTGAAAACGGCGATGGGTCATATTTTGCCCAAACCCCCTGCAGTTTTCCAAATATTTGAAATGTGTGAAATTTGAATCCTGAGTGTTATTTCTGAGATGAATCCTGACTCTATATACCTATTATCATTTGCAAATTACGAATTTTATACTGAAAATAAGCCAATTACTGATAACGGCAATGGGTCATATTTTACCCAAACCCCCCTGCAGTTTTCAAAATATCTGAAGTTTTGGAAATTTGACTCCTGAACGTGATTTTAGAGTCGAATTCTGACTCTCTGCAGCTATTTTTATTTTCATATTACTAATTTGTATACCGAAAATATACCAATTACTAACAACGGCAATGGGTCTTATTTTACCCAAACCCCCCTGCAGTTTTCAAAATATCTGAAATGTGAAAAATTTGACTCCTGAGCGTGATTTTTTAGCCGAATTCTGACTCTCTGCACCTATTTTCATTTTCAAATTACGAATCTTTATACCGAAAATATGCCAATTACTAAAAACATCGATGGGTCATATTTTGCCCAAACCCCTCTGCAGTTTTCAAAATATCTGACATGTGGGAAATTTGACTCCTGAACGTAATGTTTGTGCCAAATTATGACTCTCTGCACCTATTTTTCTTTTCAAATTACGACTTTTTATACCGAAAATATGCCAATTACTGCGAACGGCAATGGGTCATATTTTACCCAAACCCCCCTGCAGTTTTCAAAATATCTGAAATTTCGGAAATTTGACTCCTGAACCTGATTTTAGAGCCGAATTCTGACTCTCTAGACCTATTTCCATTTTCAAATTACGAATTTTTATACAGAAAATATACCAATTACTGAAAACAGCGATGGGTCATATTTTGCCCAAACCCCTCTGCAGTTTTCAAAATATCTGAAATGTGGGAAATTTCACTCCTGAGCGTGATTTTTGTGCCAAATTCTGACTCTCTGCACCTATTTTCTTTTTCAAATTACGAATCTTTATACCGAAAATATGCCAATTACTGAAAACGGCAATGGGTCTTATTTTACCCAAACCCCCCTGCAGTTTTCAAAATATCTGAAATGTGAAAAATTTGACTCCTGAGCGTAATTTTTTTGCCGAATTCTGACTCTCTGCACCTATTTTCATTTGCAAATTACGAATTTTATACTGAAAATATGCCCATTACTGATAACTGCAATGGGTCATATTTTACCCAAACCCCCCTGCAGTTTTCAAAATATCTGAAGTTTTGGAAATTTGACTCCTGAACGTGATTTTAGAGTCGAATTCTGACTCTCTGCAGCTATTTTTATTTTCATATTACTAATTTGTATACCGAAAATATACCAATTACTAACAACGGCGATGGGTCATATTTTGCCCAAACCCCTCAGCAGTTTTCAAAATATCTGAAATGTTGGATATTTGACTTCTGAGCGTGATTTTTTGGCCAAATTTTAACTCTCTGCACCTATTTTCATTTTAAAATTACGAATTTTTATACCGAAAATATGCCAATTACTGAAAACGGCAATGGGTCTTATTTTACCCAAACCCCCCTGCAGTTTTCAAAATATCTGAAATGTGAAAAATTTGACTCCTGAGCGTGATTTTTTAGCCGAATTCTGACTCTCTGCACCTATTTTCATTTTCAAATTACGAATCATTATACCGAAAATATGCCAATTACTGAAAACGGCGATGGGTCATATTTTGCCCAAACCCCCTGCAGTTTTCCAAATATTTGAAATGTGTGAAATTTGACTCCTGAGCGTTATTTTTGAGCCGAATTCTGACTCACTGCACCTATTTTCATTTTCAAATTACGAATTTTTATACAGAAAATATACCAATTACTGAAAACGACGATGGGTCATAATTTACCCAAACCCCATTGCAGTTTTCAAAATATCTGAAACGTCGGAAATTTGACTCCTGAGCGTGATTTTTGTGCCGAATTCTGACTCTCTGCACCTATTTTCATTTTCAGAATCGAATTTTTATACCGACAATATGCCAATTTCTGAAAGCGGAAGTGGGTCATATTTTGCGCATACTCCCTGAAATTTTCGAAATATCTGAAAGTGGGAAATTTATCTCCTGAGCGTGATTTTTGAGCCGAATTCTGACTCTCTGCACCTATTTTCATTTTCAAATTACGAGTTTTTATAACGAAAATATGCCAATAACTGAAAACAGCGAGTGTCATATTTTGCCCAAACCCCCCTGCAGTTTTCAAAATATCTGAAATGTGGGAAATTTGACTCCTGAGCGTAATTTTTGAACCGAATTCAGACTCTGCACGTATTTTCATTTTCAAATTACGACATTTTAAATCGAAATTATGCCAATTACTGAAATCGGGAGTCGTTCACATTTTTCCCACACTCCCCCTGCAGTTTTCAAAATATCTGAAATGTGGGAAATTTCACTCCTGAGCGTGATTTTATTTTTCAAAATACGAATCTTTATACCGAAAATATGCCAATTACTGAAAACGGCGATGTGTCATTTTATAACAAAACTCCCCTGCAGTTTTCAAATTATCTGAAATGTGTGAAATTTGAATCCTGAGTGTTATTTCTGAGATGAATTCTGACTCTCTGCACCTATTTTCATTTGCAAATTACGAATTTTATACTGAAAATAAGCCCATTACTGATAACTGCAATGGGTCATATTTTACCCAAACCCCCCTGCAGTTTTCAAAATATCTGAAGTTTTGGAAATTTGACTCCTGAACGTGATTTTAGAGTCGAATTCTGACTCTCTGCAGCTATTTTTATTTTCATATTACTAATTTGTATACCGAAAATATACCAATTACTAACAACGGCGATGGGTCATATTTTGCCCAAAACCCTCAGCAGTTTTCAAAATATCTGAAATGTTGGATATTTGACTTCTGAGCGTGATTTTTTGGCCAAATTTTAACTCTCTGCACCTATTTTCATTTTAAAATTACGAATTTTTATACCGAAAATATGCCAATTACTGAAAACGGCAATGGGTCTTATTTTACCCAAACCCCCCTGCAGTTTTCAAAATATCTGAAATGTGAAAAATTTGACTCCTGAGCGTGATTTTTTAGCCGAATTCTGACTCTCTGCACCTATTTTCATTTTCAAATTACGAATCATTATACCGAAAATATGCCAATTACTAAAAACGGCGATGGGTCATATTTTGCCCAAACCCCTCTGCAGTTTTCAAAATATCTGAAATTTCGGAAATTTGACTCCTGAACGTGATTTTAGAGCCGAATTCTGACTCTCTAGACCTATTTCCATTTTCAAATTACGAATTTTTATACAGAAAATATACCAATTACTGAAAACAGCGATGGGTCATATTTTGCCCAAACCCCTCTGCAGTTTTCAAATTATCTGAAATGTGGGAAATTTCACTCCTGAGCGTGATTTTTGTGCCAAATTCTGACTCTCTGCACCTATTTTCTTTTTCAAATTACGAATCTTTATACCGAAAATATGCCAATTACTGAAAACGGCAATGGGTCTTATTTTACCCAAACCCCCCTGCAGTTTTCAAAATATCTGAAATGTGAAAAATTTGACTCCTGAGCATAATTTTTTTTGCCGAATTCTGACTCTCTGCACCTTTTTTCATTTTCAAATTACGAATCTTTATACCGAAAATATGCCAATTACTGAAAACGGCGATGGGTCATATTTTGCCCAAACCCCCTGCAGTTTTCCAAATATTTGAAATGTGTGAAATTTGACTCCTGAGCGTTATTTTTGAGCCGAATTCTGACTCACTGCACCTATTTTCATTTTCAAATTACGAATTTTTATACAGAAAATATACCAATTACTGAAAACGACGATGGGTCATATTTTACCCAAACCCCCCTGCAGTTTTCCAAATATCTGAAATGTGGGAAATTTGACTCCTGAGCGTAATTTTTTTGCCGAATTCTGACTCTCTGCACCTATTTTCATTTGCAAATTACGAATTTTATACTGAAAATATGCCCATTACTGATAACTGCAATGGGTCATATTTTACCCAAACCCCCCTGCAGTTTTCAAAATATCTGAAGTTTTATGAAATTTGACTCCTGAACGTGATTTTAGAGTCAAATTCTGACTCTCTGCAGCTATTTTTATTTTCATATTACTAATTTGTATACCAAAAATATACCAATTACTAACAACGGCAATGGGTCATATTTTGACCAAACCCCTCAGCAGTTTTCAAAATATCTGAAATGTTGGATATTTGACTTCTGAGCGTGATTTTTTGGCCAAATTTTAACTCTCTGCACCTATTTTCATTTTAAAATTATGAATATTTATACCGAAAATATGCCAATTACTGAAAACGGCAATGGGTCTTATCTTACCCAAACCCCCCTGCAGTTTTCAAAATATCTGAAATGTGGGAAATTTGACTCCTGAGCGTAATTTTTTAGCCGAATTCTGACTTTTTGCACCAAATTTTCATTTTCAAATTACAACTTTTTATGCCGAAAATAAGCCAATTGCTGAAAACGGCAATGGGTCATATTTTGTGCAAACCTCCTGCAGTTATCAAAATATTTAAAATACTGGAAATTTGACTCCTGAGCGTGATTTTTTAGTCAAATTCTGACTTTCTGCACCTAGTTTTATTTTCAAATTACGACTCTTTATACAGAAAATATGCCAATTACTCAAAACGGCAATGGGTCATATTTTGCGCAAACCCCTTTCAATTTTCAAAATATCTGAAATGTAGGAAATTTGCCTCCTGGGCGTGATTTTTTAGCCGAATTCTGACTCTGTGCACCTATTTTCAATTTAAAATTATGACTATTTATACCGAAAATATGTCAATAACTGAAAACAGCAATGGGTCATATTTTGCCCAAACCCCCTGCAATTTTTAAAATATTTGAAATGTGGGAAATTTGACTCCTGATCAGGATTTTTGAGACAAATTCTGACTCTCTGCACCTATTTTCATTTTCAAATTACGAATTTTATACTGAAAATAAGCCCATTACTGAAAACGACAGAGGGTCATATTTAATGCAAACCCCCTGCAGTTTTCAAAATATTCGAAATGTGGGAAATTTGACTCCTGACCGTAATTTTTGAGCCGAATTCTGACTCTCTGCACCTATTTTCATTTTCAAATTACGAATCTTTATTCCAAAAATATGTAAATAACTGAAAACAGCGATAGGTCATATTGTGCCCAAACCCCCTGCAGTTTTCAAAATATCTGTATGTGAAAAATTCGACTCCTGAGCATTACTTTTGATCCGATTTCTGTCTTTCTGCACCTTTTTTCATTTTCAAATTTCGACTCTTTATACCGAAAATATGTCAATTACTGAAAAAGGCGAGGGGTTATATTTTGCCCAACCCTCCCCCCCCCCCCCCCCTTGCAGTTTTAAAAATATCTGAAATGTAGGAAATTTGACTCCTAAGCATGATTTTTAAGTCGAATTCTGACTCTCTACACTTATTTTCATTTTCAAATAACGAACTTTATATACCAAAAATATGCCAATTACTGAAAACAGCAATGAGTCATATTTTGCAAAAAAAAAAAACCTGCAGTTTTCAAAATATCTGAAATGTGGGAAATTTGACTTCTGAGCGTGAAATATGAACCGAATTCTGACTGTCTGCACCTATTTTCATTTTCAAATTACGACTCTTTATACCGAAAATATGCCAATTACTGAAAAAAGCGATGGGTCATACTTTGCCCAAACCCCCCTGCAGTTTTCAAAATATCTGAAATGTGGAAAATTTGTCTTTTCAACGGGATTTTTTAGGTGAATTCTGACTCTCTGGCCCTATTTTCATTTCCAAATTACGACTTTTTATACCGAAAATATGGCAATTACTCAAAACGGCATTGGGTCATATATTGCCCAAACTTCCCTGCAGTTTTCCAAATATTTGAAATGTGTGAAATTTGACTCCTGAGCGTGATTTTTTAGCCGAATTCTGACTCTCTGCACCTATTTTCATTTTCAAATTTCGAATCTTTATGCCGAAAATATGTCAATTACTGAAAACGGCGATGGGTCATATTTTGCCCAAACCCCCCTGCAGTTTTCAAAATATCTGAAATGTGAAAAATTTGACTCCTGAGCGTGATTTTTTAGCCGAATTCTGACTCTCTGCACCTATTTTCATTTTCAAATTACGAATCATTATACCGAAAATATGCCAATTACTAAAAACGGCGATGGGTCATATTTTGCCCAAACCCCTCTGCAGTTTTCAAAATATCTGAAATTTCGGAAATTTGACTCCTGAACGTGATTTTAGAGCCGAATTCTGACTCTCTAGACCTATTTCCATTTTCAAATTACGAATTTTTATACAGAAAATATACCAATTACTGAAAACAGCGATGGGTCATATTTTGCCCAAACCCCTCTGCAGTTTTCAAAATATCTGAAATGTGGGAAATTTCACTCCTGAGCGTGATTTTTGTGCCAAATTTTGACTCTCTGCACCTATTTTCTTTTTCAAATTACGAATCTTTATACCGAAAATATGCCAATTACTGAAAACGGCAATGGGTCTTATTTTACCCAAACCCCCCTGCAGTTTTCAAAATATCTGAAATGTGAAAAATTTGACTCCTGAGCGTAATTTTTTTTGCCGAATTCTGACTCTCTGCACCTTTTTTCATTTTCAAATTACGAATCTTTATACCGAAAATATGCCAATTACTGAAAACGGCGATGGGTCATATTTTGCCCAAACCCCCTGCAGTTTTCCAAATATTTGAAATGTGTGAAATTTGACTCCTGAGCGTTATTTTTGAGTCGAATTCTGACTCACTGCACCTATTTTCATTTTCAAATTAAGAATTTTTATACAGAAAATATACCAATTACTGAAAACGACGATGGGTCATATTTTACCCAAACCCCCCTGCAGTTTTCCAAATATCTGAAATGTGGGAAATTTGACTCCTGAGCGTAATTTTTTTGCCGAATTCTGACTCTCTGCACCTATTTTCATTTGCAAATTACGAATTTTATACTGAAAATATGCCCATTACTGATAACTGCAATGGGTCATATTTTACCCAAACCCCCCTGCAGTTTTCAAAATATCTGAAGTTTTATGAAATTTGACTCCTGAACGTGATTTTAGAGTCAAATTCTGACTCTCTGCAGCTATTTTTATTTTCATATTACTAATTTGTATACCAAAAATATACCAATTACTAACAACGGCAATGGGTCATATTTTGACCAAACCCCTCAGCAGTTTTCAAAATATCTGAAATGTTGGATATTTGCCTTCTGAGCGTGATTTTTTGGCCAAATTTTAACTCTCTGCACCTATTTTCATTTTAAAATTACGAATATTTATACCGAAAATATGCCAATTACTGAAAATGGCAATGGGTCTTATCTTACCCAAACCCCCCTGCAGTTTTCAAAATATCTGAAATGTGGGAAATTTGACTCCTGAGTGTAGTTTTTGAACCGAATTCAGACTCTGCACGTATTTTCATTTTCAAATTACGACTTTTTAAATCGAAATTATGCCAATTACTGAAATCGGGAGTCGTTCACATTTTTCCCACACTCCCCCTGCAGTTTTCAAAATATCTGAAATGTGGGAAATTTCACTCCTGAGCGTGATTTTATTTTTCAAAATACGAATCTTTATACCGAAAATATGCCAATTACTGAAAACTGCGATGTGTCAGTTATTGCTGAAACTCCACTGCAGTTTTCCAAATATCTGAAATGTGTAAAATTTGACTCCTGGGCGTTATTTTTCAGCGGAATTCCGACTCTCTGCAACTATTTTCATTTTCAAATTGCGAATTTTTGTACTGAAAATATCTTAATTACTGAAAATGGCAATGGGTCATATTTTGCCCAAACCCTCCCTGCAGTTTTTAAAATATCTGAAATGTCAGAAATTTGACTCCTGAGCGTGAATTTTTGAGCAAAATTCTGAATCTCTGCACCTATTTTCATTTTCAAATTACGACTCTTTATACCGAAAATATGTCAATTACTGAAAACGGCGATGGGTCATATTTTACCCAAACCCCCCTGCAGTTTTCAAAATTTCTTAAATGTCGGAAATTTGACTCTTGAGAGTGATTTTTGAGGAGAATTCTAACTTTCTGTACCTAATTTTCATTTTCAAATTGCGGCTCTTTGTACCGAAAAAATGTCAATTATTAAAAACGACGATGGGTCATATTTTGCCCAAACCCCTGCAATTTTCATATTATATGAATTGTGGGAAATTTGACTCCTGAGCGTGATTTTTGAGCCCAATTTTAAATCTTTGCACTTAATTTCATTTTCAAATTACGACTTTTTATACTGAAAAAAGTCAATTAGTGAAAACGACAATGGTTCTTATTTTATGCAAACACACTGCAGTTTTTAAAATATCTGAAATGTGGGAAATTTGACTCCTGAGCGTAATTTTTTAGCCGAATTCTGACATTTTGCACCAAATTTTCATTTTCAAATTACGACTTTTTATGCCGAAAATAAGCCAATTGCTGAAAACGGCAATGGGTCATATTTTGTGCAAACCTCCTGCAGTTATCAAAATATTTAAAATACTGGAAATTTGACTCCTGAGCGTGATTTTTTAGTCAAATTCTGACTTTCTGCACCTAGTTTTATTTTCAAATTACGACTCTTTATACAGAAAATATGCCAATTACTCAAAACGGCAATGGGTCATATTTTGCGCAAACCCCTTTCAATTTTCAAAATATCTGAAATGTAGGAAATTTGCCTCCTGGGCGTGATTTTTTAGCCGAATTCTGACTCTGTGCACCTATTTTCATTTTAAAATTATGACTATTTATACCGAAAATATGTCAATAACTGAAAACAGCAATGGGTCATATTTTGCCCAAACCCCCTGCAATTTTTAAAATATTTGAAATGTGGGAAATTTGACTCCTGATCAGGATTTTTGAGACAAATTCTGACTCTCTGCACCTATTTTCATTTTCAAATTACGAATTTTATACTGAAAATAAGCCCATTACTGAAAACGACAGAGGGTCATATTTAATGCAAACCCCCTGCAGTTTTCAAAATATTCGAAATGTGGGAAATTTGACTCCTGACCGTAATTTTTGAGCCGAATTCTGACTCTCTGCACCTATTTTCATTTTCAAATTACGGATCTTTATTCCAAAAATATGTAAATAACTGAAAACAGCGATAGGTCATATTGTGCCCAAACCCCTGCAGTTTTCAAAATATCTGTATGTGAAGTAAGTAAGTAATTATCAAAAGAAGGCACCAAACCGGGAAGGCTATGTAGCACCATCAAATACGCAAAATAATCAGAGGGCGTTAAATATCACCGAGGATGCCAATACGAGAACAAAAACGCATAAGGCGAACGATATCAAAAGTATCCGAGTCACCAAGAATTCTATCGAGGGACAGGTGACCGCGAGGGGCGGTCGGAAAGCAAGACACACGCTCGTCCTGGAAGTCAGGACATTCAAGAAGGACATGCACGACCGTAAGAGGGACAACGCAACTAGGACAATAAGGAGCAGGGCGGCGCTCCATCAAGTGACCATGGGTTAAGCGAGTATGGCCAATACGCAACCTCGCCAGAGCTGTTTCCCACCGCCGGTTACGGTGGAAGGAGGACGGCCACGAGGAAACACAACATTTAAGAGTACGTAGCTTGTTACCAGTAACAGACAACCAAGAAGCCTGCCAACGGGTAAGGACTGAGGAATGGATAACCGGGTAAAAGTCGGAATACGGAATGCCTTTACGAGAGATGGGACAAGAGCGGACAGCTTCCTTAGCGGCAGCATCTGCACGCTCATTTAAAGACACGCCAATATGGCTGGGAACCCAACAAAACTCAACCGACTTAAATTTACTGTGAACGAGAAACAGCCAATGCTGGATCTCGACAACTACTGGATGAACTGGATTAAAGCACCCGAGAGCCATGAGGGCACTACGAGAGTCAACAACAACCACAAAGGAAGACTGACAACGAGAAAGCAGGAGACGAAGAGCATAGAGAATAGCATAAAGTTCCGCTGTAAAGATGCTAGTCTCCGGAGGCAAGCGACACATATAAGTGCGATCAGGAAAAACAACAGAGTAGCCAACACCGTCCGCTGACTTAGACCCATCGGTGAAGACAGAAACGGAGCGGGAGTGAGAAGAAAAGTGCTCAAGGAAAAGGCGTTTTAGAACCGTAGGAGGGGTAAAAGCTTTAGTGATACGAGTCAAGGATGTACAAAACCGCGGAAGAGGGACCCTCCACGGGGGCAAAGAAGGAACAACACGAGGAGAAACACCAGAAATACGAACGGAAAGAGAATCCTGTAGGCGAGATAACCGGACAGAAAGAGGGAGGTGGTGAAGAGGAACAGGAACCGCAGGAGGGGTAAAAGTTAAAGCACGACAGAGGCGAGAGGAAGGATGTTGCAAGGACCGCGCAAGATAGCGAAGACAGTAGCGATCACGGCGGTCCTGGAGAGACAGGAAGCCAGTGTCAACATACAAGCTAAGGACGGGAGTCGAACGAAAGGCACCAGAACTGAGGCGCAACCCAGTATGGTGCAAAGCATCAAGACGGCGAAGAGTAGAAGGAGAAGCAGACGAGTAAGCAGGGCAACCATAATCGAGCTTAGACAGGACGAGAGAGGAATGTAAAGCAAGGAGAGTGCGCCTATCTGCCCCCCAAGAAGTATGGGACAAGACCCGAAGGAGGGTAAGGGCCTTAGAGCACTCAACACGGAGGTAAGAGATATGGGGAGACCAAGACAAACGAGTGTCAAGGAATAACCCCAAAAGCTTCGCGGAATCTTTGTATTCAAGGGGATGACCATAAAGTGACAAAGAGGGACGAAGAACAACCCGTTTCCGCGTAAAAGTCATGGCACAAGTCTTAGAAGTAGAGAACTTGAAGCCATGACCTGTGGCCCAAGACGTCACGGCATCAATTGCAAGTTGAAGCCGGCGTTGAAGGAGAGGCGAATCATCACCCTGACAACAAAGGGTAAGATCATCGACATAGAGAGCGGAGAAGACACCAGAAGGAAGAGAGGAAAGAAGACCATTGAGGGCAACCAGAAAAAGAGTAGTGCTCAGAACACTACCCTGGGGCACACCTTCGTATTGCTGAAAAGAGGGAGACAGAGCGGTACCAAGGCGCACCCGAAAGGAACGACGAGAGAGGAAGCTGCGGAGAAAGAGAGGGAGATGACCACGAAGGCCAAAAGAATGAAGTTGAGATAGGATATGATAACGCCAAGTGGTGTCGTAAGCCTTTTCTAGGTCAAAAAGGACGGCAACAACGGAGGTCTTCGCAGCAAAAGCAGTACGAATATAGACCTCCAAGTTCACCAGGACATCTGTCGTGCTGCGGCACTTGCGGAAACCAAATTGAGAAGGGGAGAGGAGGTGATGGTGTTCCAGGAACCACATCAGACGAACGTTAACCATACGTTCAAAGAGTTTGCAGACACAACTTGTGAGAGCAATAGGGCGAAAGTCCTTAGGGGAAGTACCCAGAGACCCCGGTTTGCGAACAGGGAGGACAACGGCATCGAGCCAGTCCTCAGGGACTGACGACGACTCCCAGATCCGATTATACAGACTCAGTAAATACTGAGACGTGCTCGGAGGGAGATGGCGAAGCATCTCATAATGAATACCATCGGAGCCCGCCGCCGTAGAACCGCAGAGGGCCAGGGCAGAACGAAGTTCAGAGAGAGAGAAGGGATCATTATAGGGAAGCTGAAGATGAGTGCAGAAATCTAAAGGACGAGACTCAAGGACAGGTTTACGAAGAAGGAAAGATTGGGGAAGATGAAGACCAGAGCTAACAGAAGAAAAGTGGGAACCCAGTTCGGAAGCGACCTGCAACGGGTCCGCCACAAGAGTATCATGGAGGTGAAGGACCGGTGAAACATCGGGAACGAACTTACCCGCTATCTTGCGGATACGCTTCCAGATCTGGGCCAGAGGGGTTTCGGACGTAATTGTCGAGACATAAGATGCCCAACATTCACGTTTAGCCGTACGGATGGCCCTACGGGCCACCGCACTTGCTTTCCGAAAGAAAAGAAAAGAATCGGTCGTCTGCCTACGGCGGTGCTTCTTCCAGGCTGCACGCTTACAGCGGACAGCCCGAGCACAGTCCGCATTCCACCAGGGAACGCACTTCCGTGGACCCCGAGAGGAAGAGCGAGGAATAGAGCGGAGGGCAGCGTCGAAGACAGTGTCATGAAAAAGGAGGAGAGCGCGAGAGAGGGGCAGAAGGGAGAGGTCAGAGAGAGTAGCACTGAGGGAAAATAGGGTCCAGTCCGCCTTAGCAAACTGCCACCTAGGGAAAGAGAGGGAAGGGCGAAAAGAGAAAAAGGAAACAAGGATGGGGAAATGATCACTTCCATGGAGGTCATCAAGAACCTGCCACGTGAAATCTAAGTAAAGAGAAGAAGAGCAGAGAGAAAGATCAAGACAAGAAAGGGTGCGAGTTCGAGAGTCCAAATGAGTGGGCTCACCAGAATTCAGAAGAGACAGGGAAGAAGAGAGGAGAAACGGCTCAAGGAGGCGACCCCGGGTATTCGTCAGAACGTCACCCCAAAGAGAATGACGACAATTGAAGTCACCCAGCAGGAGCACAGGCTCCGGCAAGGAGTCTAGGAGGTGTTTCAAATCAGGAAGAGAGAGCGGGACACTCGGGGGGAGATAAATGGAACAAACTGTGTACCATTTCCCCACAAAGATACGAGCAGCAGAACAATGGAGAGGCGAAGGAAAAAGTAAAGGAACAAAGGGAACATCAGCCCGAATCAAGAGAGCAGAAGAATTAGAAGCCCCAGCAACGGCTGGGGGGGGGAGAGAAAAGAATAGCCACGAAAACGACCAGGACGAGCACCAAGCATTGGCTCCTGGAGACAGACACAAAGAGGCGAAAACCGCGAAACCAGAAGTTGGAGTTCGAGGAAATTGGCGTAATAACCTCGAACGTTCCATTGAAGAATGGACAACGACGAGAAGAGAAAGGACAAAAACAGAGAACAAGGAAGAAACAAAGGCGAAAGAGCAACAGAGCACGTTAAAGAATATCAGGGTCGGGATCAGGGTCAGCAAAGTCAGGGTTAGGGGGCATGGGTAAACTGAGCAAAGACGGAGGGAAGGAAACGGGAGAACAGATCAGAGGCGGGCGGGCAGGGTCCGGAGGAGGAGGAGGAGGAGGAGGAAGAGGAGGAGACAACGGAGAGGATCCGTCAAGGACAGCAGCAGGAGGAGGGGGAGTAGAAAGAGGGGAGCGCACCCCAGCAAGAGCAGCAACCGAAAGGGAAGCAGGGTCCAAAGAAACCTCCATAGCAGGAACAGGGGGCGCAAGCACTGAAACGGGAGGGGAAGGAGCAACAGAGCCAGAAGGAGGAGCTGAGGAAGAAAGCGAAGCCTTCTTACCCGCCGGGGAAGAGGAAGGAGAGGAGCCAGGCTTACGTTTCTGACTTAAAGAGACCGGTGTCCCAGCAACTACGTACCGGGCAACGGATTCCAGTGTCTCAACCGGAGAAGCCGAACGAGAGCACACACGACGGCCGTTAGGAGAGCGATGGACATCTGCCCGCACCGACAGGCGGTGGGGAGAGCTGATAGATGGAGGAAGAGGATGGGAAGGAGGACCGGAGGGGGACGAGGAAGAAGACACAGGAGACACGACAGACCGGGTAGAAGGAAGGGGAACCCCAGACAGAGGACCAGGAGGAGGATCCTTCGGGAGAGAACCCAAAGGAACAGAGGAGGGGGCAGTGGGCGCATCAGGGTCCAAGGCCCGGAAACGGTTGTGAGTCTGAGGAAGGCGGGAAGGACGAGGAGAGGAAGAGCACAACACGCGAGCATAAGAGATATTAGCATAAGGCGGGAGCCGGCGAACCTGGCGCCTCGCCTCAGGAAAAGATAAACGCTCCCGGTGCTTCAGGTTGAGGACGGCTGCCTCAAGCTTGTAATGGACACACGCACGGGAGAAGGTAGGATGGGCCTCACCGCAGTTGAGGCAACGAGCCTGGGGAGAAGTGCACTCCGACTTAGAGTGACCTTCGCCACCACACAAAGGACAGAGAGAGACAGTCCCGGAGCAGCAGAGGGCACCATGCCCAAACCTCCAGCACTTGTTGCAGAGCCGAGGAGAAGGAATGTACTCCTGGACAGAGCACCTGGCACCAGCAAGAATGACAGAGGGTGGAAGGGTCCTACCATCAAAGGTAATCTTCACAACCCGGAGGGGTTGACGGCGACTACCACGAGGGGGACGAGTAAACGTGTCCACCTGGAGAATAGAATGGCCCTGGGCAGCGAGGATATGTCGAATATCGTCGTGGCAGTCGCGCAGGTCCCGAACACCGGTTGCAACATGGGGCGGGAGCAAAATAGTGCCAACACTGGCATTCAACTGAGCGTTTTTCGAGACCCGAACGGGGGTCTCGCCAAGTCAGGATAAGGCAGCCAAGCGGGAAGCAGCATCCTGAGAAGGAGCAGCAACGACACGTGTACCGAGACGAGTGGGGTTGAAAGTAATGGAGGCATCCACGGAATCAATGAGATGTCGATGAAGGGAGAAATCGTCAGGAGGCGCAGAATCAAGAGGGAGGAGATCAAAATATTTGGCCCACGAAGCGGGACCAAACAAGGCTTGATAGGTAGCAGAACTGGAAGGAATCGAGCGAGGGCGGCCGTGACGAGGACGGCGGTGAGAACCCCCAGAGAGAGAGGGGTTAAAAGGCGCAGTAGTTACAACTAGAGAAGGAGCCGCGCCAGGGGACGAGGTAGTCACCACTGGGGGCTTGGGGCTCGACCCAACCACAGAGGAGGGAAGGGAGCCAGGGGAAGGAGTCAGAGAGGCCAGAGGAGGAGCAAGGTCGGGGCCCAATGCAGCGGAGGCTACAGAGCCCGGTCTTCCAATACGGACCGACTCGGGGGCTTGGTCGCCCACCCCACGAGCCTGAGAAGGGAAGCTAGAAGCAGCCGAAACAGGGGTTTTCATCGTGACGAAAAGAAAAATTCACTCACGAATGTGCCCCCACACCCACCATGGAGCCACAATTAGAGGCAGGACACCCAACAAGAAGCTATCGCCGATCTTGTCGGGGCCTCCTAGGGGTGCGTCGTGAGTATACGCCCCACAAACGCCACCTTAAGAAACCGACAGTCCGTCGAGATCGGGTTCAGTGACGAAAGGGGGATTGACAATAAAAGGTTCCCCTCGCTCTCGACGTCGGGTACTGCAGTTCTACGGGTGCATGAGTATGCCTCCTCAAGCACCCGGGCGTCAAAATAGAAGAAGTCCATGGAAGAACCAGAACGAGCAAAAGGTCGGCAGGAAACGGCAAGCAGATAGGAGAAGAGGGGGGAGAAAAACGAAACAGAAGGAAAAGGAAAAGGTGCCCAGCAGAATTGGAGAGGACGGCAGCAGGAGCACAAGGCTAGAAAAGGACAGAGGACTGTCCGAAGGAGCATCACACTCCGGCAGCCGCCCACGAAGCCCCCACACGGCGACAACGAGCTGAGCGGGGAGGGGGATCTGTATGTGAAAAATTCGACTCCTGAGCATTACTTTTGATCCGATTTCTGTCTTTCTGCACCTTTTTTCATTTTCAAATTTCGACTCTTTATACCGAAAATATGTCAATTACTGAAAAAGGCGAGGGGTTATATTTTGCCCAACCCTCCCCCCCCCCCCCCCCCTTGCAGTTTTAAAAATATCTGAAATGTAGGAAATTTGACTCCTAAGCATGATTTTTAAGTCGAATTCTGACTCTCTACACTTATTTTCATTTTCAAATAACGACTTTATATACCAAAAATATGCCAATTACTGAAAACAGCAATGAGTCATATTTTGCAAAAAAAAAAAACTGCAGTTTTCAAAATATCTGAAATGTGGGAAATTTGACTTCAGAGCGTGAAATATGAACCGAATTCTGACTGTCTGCACCTATTTTCATTTTCAAATTACGACTCTTTATACCGAAAATATGCCAATTACTGAAAAAAGCGATGGGTCATACTTTGCCCAAACCCCCCTGCAGTTTTCAAAATATCTGAAATGTGGAAAATTTGTCTTTTCAACTGGATTTTTTAGGTGAATTCTGACTCTCTGGCCCTATTTTCATTTCCAAATTACGACTTTTTATACCGAAAATATGGCAATTACTCAAAACGGCATTGGGTCATATTTTGCGCAAACCCCCCTGCAGTTTTCAAAATATCTGAAATGTGGGAAATTTGACTCATGACCTTGATTTTTAAGGCAAATTCTGACTCTCTGCACCTATTTTCATTTTCAAATTTCGAATCTTTATGCCGAAAATATGTCAATTACTGAAAACGGCGATGGGTCATATTTTGCCCAAACCCCCCTGCAGTTTTCAAAATATCTGAAATGTGGAAAATTTGTCTTTTCAACGGGATTTTTGAGGTGAATTCTGACTCTCTGCACCTATTTTCATTTTCAAATTTCGAATCTTTATGCCGAAAATATGTCAATTACTGAAAACGGCGATGGGTTATATTTTGCCCATATCCCTGATATTTTCATAATATGTGAATTGTGGGAATTTTAACTCCTGAGCATGATTTTTGAGCCCAATTTTGACTCTTTGCACTTATTTCCATTTTCAAATTACGACTTTTTATACTGAAAAAAGTAAATTAGGGAAAACGACAATGGTTCTTTTTTATGCAAACACGCTGCAGTTTTCAAAATATCTGAAATATGGGAAATTTGACTCCTGAGCGTAATTATTCGGCCGAATTCTGACTCTCTGCACCTATTTTCATTTTCAAATTACGAATCTTTATACCGAAAATATGCCAATTGCTGAAAATAGCGATGGGTCATATTTTGCCCACACCCCCCTGCAGTTTTTAAAATATTTGAAATGTCAGAAATTTGACTCCAGAGCGTGAATTTTTGAGCCAAATTCTCACTCTGCACCTATTGTAATTTTCAAATTACGACTTTTTATACCGAAAATATGCCAATTGCTGAAAACGGCAATAGGTCATATTTTGTGCAAACCCCCCTGCAGTTTTCAAAATATCTGAAATGTGGGAAATTTGACTTCTGAGCGTGAAATATGAGCCGAATTCTGACTGTCTGCACCTATTTTCATTTTCAAATTACGACTCTTTATACCGAAAATATGCCAATTACTGAAAACGGCGATGGGTCATATTTTGCCCAAACCCCCCTGCAGTTTTCAAAATATCTGAAATGTGGAAAATTTGTCTTTTCAACGTGATTTTTTAGGTGAATTCTGACTCTCTGCACCTATTTTCATTTCCAAATTACGACTTTTTATACCGAAAATATGGCAATTACTCAAAACGGCATTGGGTCATATATTACGCAAACCCCCTGCAGTTTTCAAAATATCTGAAATGTGGGAAATTTGACTCATGAGCGTGATTTTTAAGGCAAATTCTGACTCTCTGCACCTATTTTCATTTTCAAATTTCGAATCTTTATGCCGAAAATATGTCAATTACTGAAAACGGTGAAGGGTCAAATTTTGCCCAAACCCCCTGAAATTTACAAAATATCCTAAACGTGGGAAATTTGACTCCTGAGCGTGATTTTTGAGCCAAATTCTGATTCTCTGCACCTATTTTCATTTTCGAATTACGACTATTTATACTGAAAATAAACTAATTACTGAAAAAGACAATGGGTCATATTTTATGCAAACCCGCTGCAGTTTTGAAAATATTTGAAATGTCAGAAATTTGACTCCTGAGCGTGATTATTGAGCCAAATTCTGACTCTGTGCACCTATTTTAATTTCAATTTACGATTTTTTATACCGAAAATATGCCAATTACTCAAAACGGCAATAGGTCATATTTTGTGCAAACCCCCCTGCAGTTTTCAAAATATCTGAAATGTGGGAAATTTGACTTCTGAGCGTGAAATATGAGCCGAATTCTGACTGTCTGCACCTATTTTCATTTTCAAATTACGAATCTTTATACCGAAAATGTGGCAATTACTGAAAAAACGATGGGTCATAGTTTGCCCAAACCCCCTGCAGTTTTCAAAATATCTGAAATGTCGGTAATTTTACCCCTGAGCGTGATTTTTAGGCCGAATTCTAACTCTCTACACGTGTATTTACTTTCAAATTACGACATTTTTTTACCGAAAATATGCCAATTACTGAAAACGGCGATGAGTCATATTTTGCCCCCCCCCCCCCTGCAGTTTTCAAAATATCTTAAATGGCCGAAATTTGACTCCAGAGCGTGATTTTAGGGGCGAATTCTGACTTTCTGCACCCAATTTTCATTTTCAAATTACGACTCTTTATACGGAAAATATGTCAATTACTAAAAACGGCAATGGGCCATATCTTGTGCAAACCCCCTGCAGTTTTCAAAATATCTGAAATGTGGGAAATTTGACTCCTGACCGTAATTTTTTAGCCGAATTCTGTCTCTCTGCACCTATTTTCTCTTTCAAATTTTGACTCTTTATAACGAAAATATGTAAATGACTGAAAACATCGAGGGGTTATATTTTGCCCCCCCCCGGCCCTGCAGTTTTCAAAATATCTGAAACGTGGGAAATTTGTCTTTTGAGCGTGATTTTAGGGGCGAATTCTGACTCTCTGCACAAATTTTCATTTCCAAATACGACTTTTTATACCGAAAATATGCCAATTAATCGAAACGGCAATGGGTCATATTTTGAGAAAAAACCCAGCAGTTTTTAAAATATATGAAATGTAGTAAATTTGACTCCTGGGCGTGATTTTTGGGGCGAATTCTGACTTTCTGCACCAAATTTTCATTTTCAAATTTCGACTCTTTATACCGAAAATATGTCAATATACCTATTATAGGTTAGGCAATAATTGTAATTACGAAGCAATAAGATGCTTATCTTAAGATACTAACAAGGTTAGGTAAGGTCGGTGTTTTCTATGAATCTTTTTAAGGGTATCTATTATGTTAAGTATGTCACCTATGCACATATTCAATAAGTCAATATTGACTTATTTAATTTGCGAGAACGGGTTGCAATATTCGTAATATGAAAACGAAAATTAGGTGCAGAAAGTCAGAATTCGCCTCAAAAATCACGCTCAGGAGTCAAATTTACCATATTTCAGATATTTTGAAAACTGCAGGGGTGTATGGTCAAAATATAAAACATTGCCGTTTCCAGTAACTGGCATATTTTCGGTACAAAAATTCGAAATTTGAAAATGAATATAGGGGCAGAGAGTCAGAATTCGGCTAAAAAATCACGCTCAGGAGTCAAATTTCCTACATTTCAGATATTTTGAAAATTGCAGGGGTTTGCGCAAGATATGACCCAATGCCGTTTTCAATAATTGACATATTTTCGGTTTAAAAAGTCGTAATTTAAAAATGAAAATAGGTGCACAGAGTCAGAATTCGGCTAAACAATCACGCTAAGGAGTCAAATTTCCTACATTTCAGATATTTTGAAAATTGAAAGGTGTTTGGGCAAAATATGACCCATTGCCGTTTTCAGTAATTGGCATGTTTTCGGTATAAATGTCGTAATTTGAAAATGAAAATAGGTGCTGAGTCAGAATTCGGCTAAAAAATTATGCTCAGGAGTCAAATTTCCCACATTTCAGATATTTTGAAAACTGCAGGGGTTTCGGCAAACTATAACCTATCGCCGTTTCAGTAATTGACATGTTTTCGGCATAAATATTCGTAATTTGAAAATAAAAATAAGGTGCAAAAAGTCAGAATTCGCCTCAAAAATCACGCTCAGGAGTCAAATTTAACACATTTTTTATATTTTGAAAATTGAAGGGGGGTTTGGGCAAAATATGACTCATCGCCGTTTTCAGTACCCCCCTGCAGTTTTAAAGATATCTGAAATGTCGGAAATTTGACTCCTGAGCGTGATTTTTGCTTGTACTTGTAGGCCCCTTCCTAACCACTCTGCATACTTCGCCTCCACGCAGGTCGCACACCAAACCTGTGTCAGGTTAGGTTAAGGTCTTTAAGTTTCATTTCTTTGAACCGTAACCTGGGGCTGGTCTTCTCCCCCAGTTCGGTTGAGATGATCTACCTGCACAGCTGCTCTAACAAGGTGGTCCTTTATAGACTTACCTCGCCTCCAGGCGATCATGGGAGGGTTTTGTGGGAATTTTACCCAGGATGAATGTTCACTGTACGTTTCCCTCATCCATGTCCATACTTCCTGGAGTTTTATCTTAAGCTGTGCTGCGAGGCCGGGGAAGAAAAGGGTTGGGAGAATCCATCTCTTGTCTTCCACTTCTTGTGTTCTAGGTCTGAGTAGCTCTGCCCTTGTTTTTTCTCTGAGTTTCACCTGGGCCGTATGTATTATTGTCTCTGGGTATTCTCTGTTCCTGAACATATCCCATAGGTCATCAAGCTGGGGACATAGCGTCTCTTCTTTGCTGTTAATCCGCTTGAGTCTGAGTCCAAGTGAGTAGGGTAGTGATTTCTTCAAGGCTAGTGGGTGGCTAGAGTCAAATTTCAGATACGTGTGAAGGTTAGTCGGTTTATAGTATGCCCTCGTATGCAGATCCCTGGTTAGCTGGTCTATATACACTGTTGTATCTAGGAAATTTATCGTGGCGTCACTGTGCTCGAGGGTATTCTTAAAGTTTTCATGAACCATATTTGACCATGAAAAGAAACATTCTAGGTGCGGGAAACCGTCCTCCATTATTCCAAAGATGTCGTCTATGTAACGGAAATATACCGCCGGTCCGTCCTTCCTGTGGGATCGTTTCCTCTCGAACACTTCATGCACAAAAATTTTAGTGATTGCCACATTACTGGATGCTCCTATCGCTGTACCCTTGGTTTGCCGGTATGCCCGTCCTTCAAATTGCGAAAGGGTGTCTCTCATGACATGGAGGATGGCCTCCTCAAGAGTTTCTTTCGAGGGGGTCCTCCATAATCCTACGTCTTGAAGTTCCTGTCTGATTTTTGCTCTGTTTTCTGTAAAAAAAAAGATGCTACTATCTTTGTAGCTTCTCTCTGTGTTATGTTCGGGTAGAGCGATACCACATCCATAGAAAAAAGGCGGGCCCCTCTCGGGACAGGGCCTCTAATTTCTGCAATTTTCTTGAGGAAATCCGTCGTATCTTGGATTCTTTCCGGTAGTAGACGTAGTAAGGGGTTCAGGAGGGCTGTGCAGATCCAGTCTACCGGCCTTGTTGGGGCCCGGCAGCCGCTTAGAACCAGTCTCCCTTGCCACGTTCCTGTTGTTTCTTCTAGTGCTTTATGGATCTTTGGTAAAAGGTAGAGGTGGGAAATGATGGATTCAAAGGCCAGAAAAAAATCTCTCGCCCCTGCCTGCATGAGTCCTCCTTTCCCGTCCCCAGTTTTGTTTTTGAACAGCTTGAGGACTATCCTTTTACTCCTCGTTTGGGCGTTTCTAAGCGCCTCATCCTGGTTGCCTATCTGTTTGTAGGCTGCAGTGTCTGCCAGGTGCCTCTTCATCTCGTTCCTGTAGTTGTTTTTTCTCCAGGCGACGACAGCACCTCCCTTGTCCGCCGGCTTTATCACAATATCCGTGCGTCCTTTCAGCGTTGATAGGGCATCCCTCTCCTCCCCTGTGTGATTGCAGTTGCGTCGTCGTTCCGCACCGCGCTTGAGGTCGACCTTCATTTGCTGGATTACCGGTTTAAGGCCTATTAGGTTGTAGTTTGGGCGCTGGACTGGTTTGTTGGGGTGGAGGTACCTAAAAGAGAGGGAGAGTTTAGTTCTTTTAATTGCTCCCTGTGAATTACCTTGCTCCGGCCGGAGGTTGCTCCAAACTTGGTTGATACTAGTTTCCAAGTTGTTGCACAGATCCTCTATCGCATCTTCTCTCTTCTTACGCGCCAGAGGGCCTATCACAAACGTAAGTCCCTTTTCCAACAGTTTCCTCTCCTGTTCAGTTAGGGGTACCTCAGAGACAACTGTCTGTTTCAGTTGTCCTCTTCTCTGCCTTAATTCCTGTCGTTTCCTGAGTTTCTCCAATCTCCACCGTTCCACCCTCGGTCTCTGTCTCCTCCCTGTTGGTCTCGGTTCGTGCTGTTCCAGCGCTTGGGTCTGTTGTTGTTCTCCTGGTTCCGATTGTTGCCTCTGCCCCTGTTTCTGTTTCTGAAAAAATTATTAGTATGACCCCTATTATTATTATTACCTCCCTGTCTGTTGTCTTTGTTATTGTTGTTGTTCCAGGAGGGGTAGTCTCTGCTGTTATTGCCTCTGTTGTCTCCTGGGGTGATCCTGTTGTTCTGGCCTCTGTGGTCGCCAGTCCCGTTCCTGTTACACTGGCCTCGGTTGTCTCTGGATCTGTCCCTGTTGTTCCTCGTCTGGTTTCCACCCGGTTTGTCTCGTGATGAATCTCTCCATCCAACTCGTGACCTGTCTCTGTTATTCCTACCTTGCCTGTTGTTGTTGTTCTCCGAGGTGTACCGTTGGAAGTTCAGTCTCTTCGGGCTCTTCCTCCTATTCGAGTCTGTTCTGGGTGGGAAGGGGGGTTGTTGTGGGGTAGGCTTGCCTAGAATAGGGGACAGAGGGGCATCATCGTCATCGTTCATCAGGAGCACTGAACGTAAGGGTTTTGGGGCCGCTTGCTTTTGTTGTTGCTGTGGCTGCACTTGTTCTATGGCTCCTGCACTTGTTTAGTCTCCGTGTAGTGGTAAGACACTCGCCTGGCGTTCCGCGATCGCTATGTCATGGGTTCGTATCCTGGCCGGGGAGGATTTACTGGGCGCAATTCCTTAACTGTAGCCTCTGTTTAACGCAACAGTAAAATGTGTACTTGGATGAAAAAACGATTCTTCGCGGCAGGGGATCGTATTCCAGGGACCTGCCAGAAACGCTACGCGTACTAGTGGCTGTACAAGAATGTAGCAACTCTTGTATATATCTCCTAGACCTAGGGCTTTGTCCACTGCTATAGTCAGGCTCTGCAGCGTACCTTCCTGAGGGTTTGAGAAAAAACTTTCATACCTGTGTGACGTCTGTCTCGAGCGCATCATCAGACTTCCATCATATGGTCTTTCGAGGGTCCCTGGTTTCAGAGTTGTCTTTCGTCTGAAACCTTCCCATAAGGCCGCACTTAGTCTTACTTGATCCCAACCTCGTATTAGGAGGCGGCTACGATGAACTCTATTTTGGCCATTTCTCTCGTATGTGAGGCTTTGAGAAGGAGTGTGTATGTCGCCATAGACGCTCTGGCCTGTTCCAAGTTAACTCTGTTTAGACAGCTGGCTAGACCTGGTAGGATTGGGAGACCTGCTGAGAAAAATGGGAAACAAACCTGTAGGGCAAGGTATTCAGGGACTGTGTTTAGCCTCACTGCCCATTGGACGAATGTCAACCTGTCTTTTAAATATTCTATAGTTGTAAAGATTGGCTTTACCAGGGCTATAATTTCTAAGTCCTACTGTTGGAAAAAACTGTTAACCTCATAGAGGTCAGATCTTTCCATCATCTTGTGTACTTGGACTGTTATATCACTCTCCTGGAGGAGGTCCTCCGGATTGGGAGTGAATGGCAGGTGTTCAAGTGCCTTCGACCCTGATCCTGTCCATACTTTCCTGTCTCTCCAGACTCCTTGGAGGGTGCCTTCAGGAAGTTAAGGTCTCTGTATTTGTTTAAGATCTCAAGTATTCCATACTCCCACTCCTCTTCGGAGGTGTTAGGGAGAGAATCCTTGAGAGCTTTCGTAATTGTTTCCATGAGGGACTCGGAAACAGTTAACTCGGCCTCCACTGGTCTCCTTGCTTTCGATGTCAAGGGTTGGTTTGGTGAGGCTTCTTGTGTTCTCTTCGTTCATACTGCATCAATCTCCATTCTGGCTCTACAATTCAACGAAACTTCCAACACTTTTAACACTCAAGAATGGGGGAAAGAAACAAAGTTACAGTATAGGTTTTTTCTTCCCTTTCTGGCTCGTGTGAGAAAAAAGTTTGTCAAAAAGCACAAAAATTATTTCTCTCAGTAATGGAGTCAAACTCTCCCTTGCCTCCTGGGGGCAGAAAAAGAGAGTCCTCCTACCAGAAGACTGAGCGAAAAAGCCTTTTGTGTCCCGATATTTCGCCTTTCGATATCCCCCTGGCTAGAGGAGAGGGAGTATCGTTAGGAGAAAATGCTACAACAGGTCGGAAATTTGACTCCTGGGCGTGATTTTTTAGCCGAATTCTGACTCTCTGCACCTATTTTCATTTTCAAATTACGATTTTTTTTACCAAAAATATGCCAATTTCTGAAAACGGCAATGGGTCATATTTTGCCCAAACCCCCCTGCAGTTTTTAAAATATCTGAAATGTCGGAAATTTGACTTCTGAGTGTCATTTTTGGCTGAATTCTGACTCTCTGCACCTATTTTCAGTTTCAAATTATTTCTATTTATACCGAAAATATGCCAATTACTGAAAACAGCGATGGGTTATATTTTGCTCAAACCCCCTGCAGTTTTCAAAATATTTGAAATGTCGGAAATTTGACTCCTGAGCGTGATTTTTGTGCCGAATTCTGACTCTCTGCACCTATTTTCATTTTCAAATTACTACTTTTTATACCGAAAATGTGCCAATTACTGAAAACTGCGATGAGTCATATTTTGCCCAAACCCCCTGCAGTTTCTATATTTGTAGTCCACCTTAAAATACTGTATGGTGGTACAGTATCATGCCCTCTTCTGGTGTTAGCACAAGATCTAGAATGCTGCTACCAAGTGTGGGGGTCCACCACATGCTGTATGAGAAAGGATTTTCCACATGGTTTTTACAGTTAATTACAAGGTATCTTGCCCAAGTGTTATGAACCTAAGCAATGCCAGTGGTGTAGACTCCCTCTTCCTCAATATTAGGCACACCTGGCCTCAATTATCACAACTCAGTTAACTAGTCTAGGGATATAGAAACTCTATGGTAAAAGAACCACCAGTTTACTTGGGTGAACTTGTCACACAACACAAAATATTTACAAATATTATTTACAAACACATTAAAGTTAATAAGCACTTGTCACTGAAGCTAGATGCTACTAAGTTAAAGAGGTGAAGCTTAAGGTACCCAAAACTCAACAACATTGGTGCATTAGGTTTAACTAGATGCTGTCACAGTAACTAGTCACAGGCTTGGTTTACATAAAACATATGAATATTGGAACACTAGTAATGCAGTTAGAGTGCATCTAAGGTAACATGTTTAAGTTGTACTCAATTTAACTTTATCCAACTTTAAAGTCCCTAAGGACTATCAATATTAAAGTCTCTCTCTCGACATTGCTAGAGTATCTAGTACTGTGCAACTTAAAGTCACTAGACCTTCAACCTGTCCTCTTAAAAATAACGTCGCTTTTGGCCGTTTGCCCGTATGGCCGAAAGTGGACGTAATTTGAAAATGAAAAAGAATTGAAAATAAATTTGGGATTTTTTTTTTCAACAACAGTGAGTTAAGAGTCCTCTGATAGGTTAGGTGGGCAGGAAATTCTCATACTGTGCAACTTAAAGTCACTAGACCTTCAACCTGTCCTCTTAAAAATAACGTCGCTTTTGGCCGTTTGCCCGTATGGCCGAAAGTGGACGTAATTTGAAAATGAAAAAGAATTGAAAATAAATTTGGGATTTTTTTTTTCAACAACAGTGAGTTAAGAGTCCTCTGATAGGTTAGGTGGGCAGGAAATTCTCATAAAGTTTCAAAACATTATGAAAAACGTGAATTGAAAGTTTCTTCTCCTAGCGTGTCCGAGGAGGCCGGACACCTCAAACAGAAAACGGAACAGTACGTCACTTTTGTGAGTCAATTTCATTTCAAATTACATCCAAATTTGGCCACAGCGCGCATACGAGCCAAAAGTGACATTATTTTTAAGAGGACGGGTTGAGACCTTAACAAACTTAAAAGCCACTGGGACACGCTCTCAAAAATTAAGTCCCTAAGGACTGGCAAAGTCAGTAATTACTGAAAAAAAGTTAATCCACAAAATGGCTTGGTAAACAACTAAGTCTGCACATGGACAAATATAAAGTCACTTAAAATCACAAAAATGTACAAATCAAGTAAATGTGATACACTATTAATATGAGAATAATGACCTAACCTTTCCTCTGTACCTCTGACCAGTCAAGAGAGGTCACTAAAAACAACCCAGATGTAACATTAGGTCATTGCCAACTGTGCAGAACAATAAACACTTACTACCCTCTAAGGGTATACTTAATAACAACTTCAACGTCATGTTCACTAGTACTCACTGTACGAGAACATACGCTCATGTTTGTACAATAAAAAGTCATAATAGTTAAATCATTACAACACCTTTAATAACCAACCACCGGGTAGGCTGCCCTGAAATCGTGACTCGGTCACACACATACACATCCAGACTCGAGCTGGCAAGCAAGCACGCACACGCACACACACACACACACACACACACACACACACACACACACACACACACACACACACACACACACACACACACACTCTAGAGAAAGAGAACTCTAGAACACTCTAGAGAACACTCTAGAAAGAGATCTAGGGGTGGTTCTAGATAGAAAACTATCACCTGAGGACCACATAAAGAATATTGTGCAAGGAGCCTATGCTATGCTTTCTAACTTCAGAATTGCATTTAAATACATGGATGGCGATATACTAAAGAAATTGTTCATGACTTTTGTTAGGCCAAAGCTAGAATATGCAGCTGTTGTGTGGTGCCCATATCTTAAGAAGCACATCAACAAACTGGAAAAGGTACAAAGACATGCTACTAAGTGGCTCCCAGAACTGAAGGGTAAGAGCTACGAGGAGAGGTTAGAAGCATTAAACATGCCAAAACTAGAAGACAGAAGAAAAAGAGGTGATATGGTCACTACATACAAAGTAGTAACAGGAATTGATAAAATCGACAAGGAAGATTTCCTGAGACCTGGCACTTCAAGAACAAGAGGTCATAGATTTAAACTAGCTAAACACAGATGCCGAAGAAATATAAGAAAATTCACCTTCGCAAATAGAGTGGTAGACTGTTGGAACAAGTTAAGTGAGAAGGTGGTGGAGGCCAAGACCGTCAGTAGTTTCAAAGCGTTATATGACAAAGAGTGCTGGGAAGATGGGACACCACGAGCGTAGCTCTCATCCTGTAACTACACTTAGGTAATTACACTTAGGTAATTACACACATACACACGAGATCCAAGAGTCAATGCTCAATCCTGCAGACACAAATAGGTGAAACACACACACACACACACACACACACACACACACACACACACCCACCTCACTCAACAAGCAGTTAGCTCATTTGACATTGTGCCAAACATATCAACAAAAGTATGTTGACCCAGACCACACACTAGAAGGTGAAGGGACGACAACGTTTCGGTCTGTCCTGGACCATTCTCAAGTCGATTGTTCTCAAGTACAATTTACTTGAGAATGGTCCAGGATGGACCAAAACGTCGCCGTCCCTTCACCTTCTAGTGTGTGGTCTGGTCAACATACTTTAGCCACGTTATTGTGACTCATCGCCTGCATATCAACAAAACCTCAAAATATACTATAGTCCGACATTCATACGTACACGTTTCCATACACTGATATGAAAGTGATAAAATATACCTGGTCACCAATACAACCATAATCTCATGGGTGTTTGATATTTTTGTTACACTGAAAGCCCTTTCCAGATACAAAATCTTCTCTAACACAGTCCATGATAACATCGATTGCAAATCCAAGCTTTCTGTCACTAGGTTAAATTTACAAATATCAACAAAACAATTCAAAATATCAAAATAATATAAACAAAAATATTCAAAGCAATGTGTGTACCAAGAACATGAGTATTGTTTAATTGTGGGGATGAGTTACAGAAACTAATAAAGTCACTATTATGCAAAGGGTTTCAGGAAAAACTTAAAATAATGTAAAAAAAAAACAGTTATTTAAAGGTGTGAAGTGGTAAATACTTAATAATAAAAGAGAAGCTAACAAATATTGAAGAAGTAAAAGAAAAATAACAAATGAATAAAAAAACCAGTGTGGAATGTAATGAAACGCCATTTTCTGGGTGAGACACGGAGGCTCCCCGGAGGCTCCCCGGAGACTCCCCGGAGCTATACCGAGCTGATGTGTATATATTAGACCGTGGCAACAGTCAATCCATGGAGTTCTAGGCCTACAGTGGACCAGCGCCAGAACCTGGCCCCTTCAGAGAGGCATGAGGAGCAATGGCCTAAACACCCCCATTTAATTGGGAGCAGTGTATGTCTACCATCAACCAGGTTAGGTACCCAGAAAGGTAGGCGTTCAAAAACAAACATCCTTACCCTGCCATGTGTGCGGGGTCAGGATGCTTATTTTCTTTATTACCAGCTTTATAAACACTGCACATTGACTTCCAGATGGATAATGATCAAGAACAGAGCCAATTCATGAAAAAAGCAGTGAAAGAAGAAAAGTTATTGAGCTTTCGCCAAAAGTATAGAAAAGTGAGCCTCATGTTCTTATGTGCAAGTATCCCTTTACAGCATTCTATTGCAAACACTTTGATACCAAATTGAATGACGTAGCATGAAAATTGAGGTGAGAAAGCTGTAAAAGAGTATAAACATTGTAGTGTGGTTGTGTGTTCATGGGAAACTCTAATAATGTTAATTATCACGGGCAATGCTAATAGTGTTAATAATCCTCAAACGATGCAACAATGTATCTGTTGATAATCCTCAAATTTTACTACAATGTACCTGAACAAATCCACAAGAGCAGTGACGAGGATTCGAACCGACGTCCGAGATCATCCCAGACGCTGCCTTAATCGACTGAGCTACTATTTGTTCATTTGATACATCACGCTATTGTGATTTCTGTGTACAATGTACCTATTAATTTTCTTCAAATGTTCTTGCAATGTTAACATTCTTAAAATTTTGCTACAAATTACCTACTTAAAATTATCCGTTTGATTAAGGACCTGCCTGAAACGCTTTGCGTGTTAGTGGCTTTCCAAGAGTGTAAAAACATCAATGCTGTGTACTCTCATAAACCCAATGTACCTTCTTGTATATACTGTATATAAATAAATAGATAAAAGTAATTTTCCTTGACATTCAAAGCCAAATGGCATAGAGAGGCAGTCAAGCCAACCTGGCAATTAACCATACCTTAGATGTAAGAGTAACAACCATCTTATCAAGGAAAAGAAGTTATCACAGCAAAATAAAGCCAAATATACATTCTTCTCATATAAATAAAGAAAGGAAACAAAGGAAATCTTAAGTGTGTTATCAAAAGACACAAGAAACGAAAAAAGGGAAAATATTCACATTTGAACTGCAGTATAAATCTACAAAATATGTGGTAGAGTACGTGTGTGCTGCAGTCTGTGTAGCCATAGTGTGCAGCACAGCATGCAAGTGTGTGCTGCAGTCTGTGTAGCCATAGTGTGCAGCACAGCATGCAAGTGTGTGCTGCAGTCCGTGTTGCAGGTCCTCGACCAGGTGGCCTCGTCAAGGACCAAGCCGCAGGGGCATTGAGCCCCGAAATCCTTGCAAGGTAATCACAAGGTAAGTTAGCTAAAGTGCGAGTTAGTTAGCGAGTAAGTTAGCTGCAGTATACTATACTGCAGCCTGTGTAGCTATTGTGTGGCAGAGCACAGTATGGTGCACAGTAGTGTGTGTGGCAGAGCACAATATGGTGCACTGTAGTGTGTGTAGCTATTGTGTGTGGGCAGAGCACAGTATGGTGCACTGTAGTGTGTGTAGCAGAGCACAGTATGGTGCACTGTAGTGTGTGTAGCAGAGCACAGTATGGTGCACTGTAGTGTGTGTGGCAGAGCACAATATGGTGCACTGTAGTGTATGTAGCTATTGTGTGTGGGCAGAGCACAGTATGGTGCACTGTAGTGTGTGTAGCAGAGCACAGTATGGTGCACTGTAGTGTGTGGCAGAGCACAGTATGATGCACTGTAGTGTGTGTGGGCAGAGCACAGTATGGTGCACTGTAGTGTGTGTAGCAGAGCACAGTATGATGCACTGTAGTGTGTGTAGCTATTGTGTGTGGGCAGAGCACAGTATGGTGCACTGTAGTGTGTGTGGCAGAGCACAATATGGTGCACTGTAGTGTGTGTAGCTATTGTGTGTGGCAGAGCACAGTATGATGCACTGTAGTGTGTGTAGCTATTGTGTGTGGGCAGAACACAGTATTTTGCACTGTAGTGTGTGTAGCAGAGCACAGTATGATGCACTGTAGTGTGTGTAGCTATTGTGTGTGGGCAGAGCACAGTATGGTGCACTGTAGTGTGTGTGGCAGAGCACAGTATGGTACACTGTAGTGTGTGTGGCAGAGCACAGTATGGTACACTGTAGTGTGTGTGGCAGAGAACAGTATGGTGCACTGTAGTGTGTGTGGCAGAGCACAGTATGGTGCACTGTAGTGTGTGTAGCAGAGCACAATATGGTGCACTGTAGTGTGTGTAGCTATTGTGTGTGGGCAGAGCACAGTATGGTGCACTGTAGTGTGTGTGGCAGAGCACAATATGGTGCACTGCAGTGTGTGTAGCAGAGCACAGTATGGTGCACTGTAGTGTGTATGGCAGAGCACAATATGCTGCACTGTAGTGTGTGTAGCAGAGCACAATATGGTGCACTGTAGTGTGTGTAGCAGAGCACAATATGGTGTACTGTAGTGTGTGTAGCAGAGCACAGTATGATGCACTGTAGTGTGTGTAGCTATTGTGTGTGGGCAGAGCACAGTATGGTGCACTGTAGTGTGTGTGGCAGAGCACAATATGGTGCACTGTAGTGTGTAGCAGAGCACAGTATGATGCACTGTAGTGTGTGTAGCTATTGTGTGTGGGCAGAGCACAGTATGGTGCACTGTAGTGTGTGTGGCAGAGCACAGTATGGTGCACTGTAGTGTGTGGGGCAGAGCACAATATGGTGCACTGTAGTGTGTGTGGCAGAGCACAATATGGTGCACTGTAGTGTGTGTAGCTATTGTGTGTGGCAGAGCACAATATGGTGCACTGTAGTGTGTGTAGCAGAGCACAGTATGGTGCACTGTAGTGTGTGTGGCAGAGCACAATATGGTGCACTGTAGTGTGTGTAGCAGAGCACAATATGGTGCACTGTAGTGTGTGTAGCAACTGTGTGTGGCAGAGCACAGTATGGTGCATTGTAGTGTGTGTAGCAACTGTGTGTGGCAGAGCACAGTATGGTGCACTGTAGTGTGTGTAGCTACTGTGTGTGGCAGAGCACAGTATGGTGCACTGTAGTGTGTGTAGCTACTGTGTGTGGCAGAGCACAGTATGGTGCACTGTAGTGTGTGTAGCTACTGTGTGTGGCAGAGCACAGTATGGTGTGCTGTAGTGTGTGTAGCTACTGTGTGTGGCAGAGCACAGTATGGTGCACTGTAGTGTGTGTAGCTACTGTGTGTGGCAGAGCACAGTATGGTGCACTGTAGTGTGTGTAGCTACTGTGTGTGACAGAGCACAGTATGGTGCACTGTAGTGTGTGTAGCTACTGTGTGTGGCAGAGCACAGTATGGTGCACTGTAGTGTGTGTAGCTACTGTGTGTGGCAGAGCACAGTATGGTGCACTGTAGTGTGTGTAGCTACTGTGTGTGGCAGAGCACAGTATGGTGCACTGTAGTGTGTGTAGCTACTGTGTGTGGCAGAGCACAGTATGGTGCACTGTAGTGTGTGTAGCTACTGTGTGTGGCAGAGCACAGTATGGTGTGCTGTAGTGTGTGTAGCTACTGTGTGTGGCAGAGCACAGTATGGTGTGCTGTAGTCTACGTAACCAAAGAAGAACATTTCTCGTGTCAGAAGTGCAATGACACGAGACGCAAACCAAACTGTCCTCCTCCCATTCTGTTATCACAATTATTTCTTGGATTTCATAATATTGTAATGTCTAATATCATATTCTCACCCTAGATAAATATATTTTTCATTTCCTTTTAACTGAACTCTTGTTTCATGAATTGTTAAACATTCATGAATTTTGTATTATGATATAAAAAAACACCCACTAGATTATATATGAAACTCTCTAAATATTCCTTATCCGCTAATAATTTGTGCGATCATTATGTCTTAATGACCATTATACAGTAGAAAAATCTTAGCTGCAAACAATGTTGTTCTTTCTACAATCCTGGATAAAGTGCTGATAAGCATTTTCTTATCTCTGACTATGCAAGTAACAAAACTAGAAATAACATCTATTTTATATTATCTATCACAACACAAAATGTACTCTACAGATGAAAATATTTAAGAAACTGTTGGGGTGTTATGGAAATGTAGATAATATCCGACTTGACCTCGTTGAGGTGATCTTCAATTGGGGTGGTGGGGTCTGTGTCGGTGCGACAAGGATGCCCATAAGACTCCCAGAACATACAGCTACAATTCCGACAAAGGCAAAGTTTTTCTGCATACTCCTCCCGCAGTCCATAGGTCCTGTTGAGGTAAACATTCCATGAATCTCTACATTTAAAAACTAATACTTTAAGCAATCAAAGTGCATCTGAACAAAAACTCTGCATTCAATGTAATGTAATGCTTCTTTCCAGTGAGCCCAAGGTGGCGCCCTGTTGCTAGCTGCTCTGAATAGCTCCACACACCTATCAAACTGTACCAGGCCCTTGTGAGTCTTTGAGAGCCTGCTGGAGACCAGAGGCTCTCAAAGGTCTGCTCCCCCTCACAGATGCACAGAGAGCAAAAAATACTAGATCACTAACCAAGTAAGTGGCCACCAGAAAGATAGAGCAAGGCAAAATAGACAACAGCAAGGCAAAGATAAATGAAACAGAATGAGAGACTCAGCAGTTAGGTAGTTCCATCACTAGATCCGCCTCCCCGCCACCAAGTAGCAGCACCAGGAGCTAGTGGCCCAGGAGATGGACCATCTTTAGTCTTAAGCAGAAATCAAAGTGAACTGAAGCTCCTGAATGGAAAGAAGGGCCCAGGGAGCCACCTTGGACCTACCATAAAGAGGTGTTTCACTACAATGAATGCTTAGTTTCTTGGAGGGCTGTGAAGCGGCTCCCTATTGCTATCTCACCACAGAAAACAAAAGAAAAGGGGGGGAATGCCAGGGAGAGATTAGCACAAGATCAAAACCAAGAGACAGGTAACTCGACTCAACACCACGCATGCTTGGCACGACATAGGTGCATTAACCAGACGATGTGCCACCAAAATTGTAATAAAGCATCAATATTGAGCCCGAATATCAGCACAAGAGTTAGTAGCAAAAAACCAGCGTTGAAAGTAATGAAACACCATTTTCTGGGTGAGTCCCGGAGGCTCCCCGGAGCTATCCCAGGCTGATATGCTAATGTCAGACTTTGGCATCAGTCATGTGTATGGAGTTCTTAGGCCTACCGGGAACCATGGCCAGAACTGGGCCCCCTCAGAGAGGCAAGGGGAGCAATGGCCTGTAGAAGCCCCCCATGTGGTTGGTAGCATTCTATGTCTGCCATCGACCGGAACAGGCACCCAGAAAGGAAAGCGCCTCAAAACAAACCCCTATTCTGGTTAAAATTGCTACCAAAAGCCGAACTAGTGGATAGAACTCCCCAACCGAAAACAAGCAAACTAGTGTGACGTCACATACCGCCGCGCCGCTGTCTGCGCAGCTCCCCCCTCCCCGGGAGTGGGGAAGGGGGAGCCCCAGACCCCCCACGCTGGCTACCCACACCTCAGTTCTTGAGGCTGGATGTCAAAAACGCGAAAAACCGCCGACCAGAGGGAGGGAGGGATACCGGGGAGCCTCCGGGACTCACCCAGAAAATGGCGTTTCATTACATTCAACGCTGGTTTTCTGGGGGGAGCCCCGTCGGCTCCCCGGAGCTAACTACCCACATACGGAAAAAAGAGGGACTTACCCGGGAGGCGGTCGTCGCTCACTCCTCAACTCGAAGCCGAGACAACTGGCTGCAACCGCTGACCCAAAGCAACACAGGCCCGACGGGGTCCAGGGACATTCACAAGGTAACAAGCAGCCAGGACCCTGTTCGACCGCCAAAATCCCCGCGCCTGAATATCAGACCAAGACATATTCCCAAAGAAGGCAGCAAGAGCCGCGAACTTACGAACGTCATGGGCACGGGGATAGACCGCAGGCTGGCTGGACTTAATAACCCTGCGGACGACCTGGGAGACCCGAACCCGCGAACAGTGAAGAAGGGAAACCGGATCAACCCACAGCGCGTCCCCGGACACAGAAGCTGTGGCGCGCAAATAACGGCGAAGCACCGCAACCGGACACAAAACATGATGCACCCCCGGCCTGACCAACCAAGCATCAACCACCCATGGACCCCTCCGGAACGCAACAGTCTCATTCTTCGCCAGAAAAGGAGACGGCTGCAAACGAACAAAACAATCACCACGACCAAAAGAGCAGAAACCCCTGCGCCGGAGGAGAGCATGAAGCTCCCCTACCCGACCCCCAGAGGCCAAAGCCAACAAGAAAAGTGCCTTGGAAAAACAATCCTGGACCGAAGGGGCCACAACGAAACGAGGAGACGAAAGGAAAGCGAGCACTCTGTCCAAAGACCAGGACGGCTCAGGCGACACATGAGCAGGCTGGAGGTGAAACAATGCACGAGACAGCTTGCGAAACGGCGCAGACGTAACATCGATACCGAAAGCAAGCTGAAGCGGCTCCGCTAGCGCCGCACGATACGAAGCGACAGTGTTAGGCATAAGATGACGGTCCTGAAACAACCACGAGAGGAAGGACAAGACCACCTGAACAGACAAGGAACTAACACGACGAAGACGCAAAAAGAAACGGAAGGACCGCCAGGAAACTTCATACTGCCGCCGAGAAGAAGCCCTCAGGTGGGACACCAACAAGGAGGCCACCTGATCACCATAGAGATGATGATAGACTCGAGTAAAAAAAAACATACGCGAAGACTCGAGGAGAAGATCGAACCAGCCACGTGACGTACCGGCCCGATCTGCTGAAAGAGGCGGAGCCGTGGGAAAACCCTCGGGTTCGGACACCGAGCAACCAGCGCCTGAAACCAAGGCTGGGCCGGCCACCAAGGGACCAGAAGGACAACTCTCCCCTGGTAAGTCTCTAAGCGAGTCAGGACCTGGAGCACTAGCCGAACCAGGGGAAAGAGATACAGGAACCCCCACCTTGACCAGTCTAGCCGAAAGGCATCGACCTTGACGGCCTCGCGATCGGGGAAGGGCGCCGAATAAACGGGAAGACGCCGCGACCACGCCGACGCGAAGAGGTCCACCTCAGGGCGCCCGAACGTCTGGCAAAGCCAACGGAAGGACTCGTCATAGACCATCCACTCCGTGGAGCGGGGAACGAAGCGAGACAGGGCGTCGACCAAGACGTTGGACACGCCCCGTACGTGAACCGCCAGGAGAGCCAAACCCCGAGAACTCAGCAGACGAGTCACCCGAAGCGACCAACCCCAAAGAGACAAGGACCACATCGCACCCCCGCGGTTCAGGCTATGAACCACCGGAGAGCAGTCCGAATGGAGCCGAATCGTCGATCTGCGGGCCACCCGAATCCTCCCCAGAGCAAACCACACTGCCGCGAACTCCCGCACTGTGCTATGAGCTCGACGGAAAGACGGATCCCAACGCCCCTGGCCAGCCTGGTGAACACTGGTCACAAAACCCCAGCTGAGAGACGACGCATCCGTGTACACATCGAGCGAGGGCTCAGGTAGGCGCCAAGGCACTGAACCCCGAAAAACCTGAAGAGGAAGCCGGTGACGCAGCAACCGACACAAGGCCCCCGGGGGTCGAACTCTGCGATCGCGAGAGAGGCGGAAGGGGGAATCCCGAAGGAACCAGAACAGCCGTCGAAGCCAAACCCGACCCGGCGGGTAGACCACCATCGCGAAGTTCAGGCTCCCGCACAGCCCCTCGAGCAACTGCCGGGTGACCCGAGGGCCCTCCAGAAACAGACGAAGGCAGGACCGCAGCCGCAGGAGAGACTCCGGAGGGAGAGACAAGGAGGCGGTTCGAAAGTCCCAAACGAGACCCAGGCAAGTCCGAACCTGAGAGGGAACCAGATGGGACTTCCTCCAGTTCACCAAGAACCCGAACCCAGCGAGCTGGGAAAGAACCAAATCCCTGGCTAGCAAGCAAGCTGACCGGCTGGGAGCCCAAACCAGCCAGTCGTCGAGGTAGGCCAACACCCGAACACCTAGGAGACGCAAACGAGCCACCACAACCCATGTAAGGCGCATAAACACGCTAGGTGCCAGGTTCAACCCGAACGGGAGACAACGAAAGCGGTAACTCAGATGCCCCACAACAAAACCGAGCCAGTCCCTGAACCGTGGATGAATCGGGACATGCCAATAAGCGTCCCGGAGGTCCAGGGACACCATCCAAGCTCCTGGCTCCAAGAGGAGCCGAACCTGAGACAGCGTAGTCATCCGAAAGGAGGGGCAATGAACCCAGGGGTTCAGAAACCCATCTGAGGGACGACGTCGTTTCGACGATGCCCAAGCGTACCCACTCCAAGACAACTCGACAGAACGCAGGGGAAGAAACCTGCCCTGCCAGCCCCGACCCCCCAAAGGCCACCCAACGTCACCGCAGGCCGCGAGACACGACCTGAAAGGCCCACGAATCGTGGGAACAGGCGCGGGTGAACAGTGCAAGCCGCCCCCCCATCGCCCCGTCAAGGGGGCAAACCGCGAAAGGGCCGGCGACCCTTACGAGACCCAGAACCCCGCACAGCGCGAACACCGCGCCGACCAGACGAGGGAGGGTCCGCAGGAGGAGCCAACCCCGAACCTGACACCAGAGGC
Organism: Procambarus clarkii; assembly: GCF_040958095.1. Lineage (NCBI taxonomy): Eukaryota > Metazoa > Arthropoda > Malacostraca > Decapoda > Cambaridae > Procambarus > Procambarus clarkii. Next base: position 33,986,753 of record NC_091197.1, read on the forward strand.
CTACCACGACGAGAGGAACCCCGAGCCCTGGCACGACCTTTCCAGGAAGACCCACCCCGGGACCCCCGGAAAACCAACAAGTCCGACATCGGACGACAAGCCGCCGACGCAGCCTGAATAAACTGCGCCACGGCCGACTCCTCAAACAGAAGAGGACAAAAAGGTGAAGAACGCCTAAGAGCCAGAGCCCAAACAGATTCCACGGAGGAACCCAGCACCGCCTGCCGACACGCAAGACGGGAAGCATAAAACAGGGAAACCGTACCCCGCAAAATCGGTGTGAACAGCTTCAACAAGGCAGCCAACGAACGCGCAGCCGAGGACAAGGTGCCGGACCCCGGGATGGACCCAAGCGTCCTCACATCCTCCACGAGCCAATCCGAAGACAGCTCCAGGAGGGAAAAGAACTGCAAGGCCGAAGCCAAAAGGCCCCGGGCGCGCAAGTCCTCCGCAACGAGTGCCGCCGAAAGGGAGGGAACCTGAACATGGAGCTGAATAACGCCCACATCGCGGGGAAGGGCAGGGGCAAACAAGCACTCATTCAGGTACTCAAGCTTGCCCCTCAGGAAAACCTGAAGCACCGTGGAAGCTTCCCGCCACTCCAGCGTGCGGGAACGACAGAAGGACTGCCAGGAATCCAGAACAAACAAGGGGCAGTCTGCTAGCCAGGACGACTCTGGAACCTCGTAACGGAGCCAGAAAGGGAACGAAGTCCCAAACCTGAATTCGGACGGATCCATTTCCGAGGCATAATCCGGGTCACGCAGGAGGTAAGCTGTAAAGGCTGCTCACACCACACCAGGTTGGATGCGATAAGCCGAAAACCTCCGGAAGGACGGAACCGACGTACCCGGGGGAACACGGAACCGAACCCGAGGAGGGGCCGACACCAAATCCAACTCGTACGCAGAGGGGGGAAAAGAAAACCCACTCCTTGTAACAATAAGCCCCGCTCAGAGGGAAGAAAAACCCAGGCGGGGTCTAGCGGGGCCCAAGGCCCCCAAGTCAGCCCCTCCCCAGCCTCGAGGTCCTTCACCACAGGACCCGAGGCCAAGTCCTCCCCCCAAGCCCCGACCCCACAAAACAAGGACGGAGCAGCCGGAAAAGCTGGAGGAAGGGGGGCCCACTGGTCAGACCCAGAAGCTTCGGCCAGGAGACAAGACTCGAATGCCTCTGCCCCCCCCCCCCCAGAAGGGGCACCCCCCGAAGCTGCCCGAGTCTCAAGATCAAGTAACCCCTGCTCTGACCCCGAAACCCTCAGACGCTTTGGGGCCGGAAGCAGGGGGGGAGGGACCAGAACGAACAGAAGGGGAAGGACGAGGAGGTGCAGACTGAACCCAGGATCGAAGCGACCCCCACCCTCAAGTCCGGGTCTCGAAAAGCAAAGCGGGGCAGCCCTGGGGCATCCGGGTGAGCAACCAACCGAACGCGTTGCAACAGACGAAACCTAGACTGCAATGCACGCGCCGCCTGTACCTGAACAGAATCATCAGAGGATTGGGTAAATTGAGTCACAAGCAAGCAGCAACACTCACAGGACTCAGGGTCGAAAGTATCACCGACCCAACAGGCAGTGTGGCAGAGGCAAAAGCAATGAGGGGTCACCCTGAGACAAGGGGACTGAGCAACCCACAAACTCGCACACAGCGAGTGGGGACTCCGGGGTCACATCCATCGGACCCACGCGCCCCCTAGGGGATTCCCAGGGTCCTGAGCATTTACTTTAAGAGGACTCGCGCTCAGGTAGTCCCAGGCAGGGTGCTGCAAACCGGCACCCAAAACTACCAAGCAAACTTCTAAAGCTGAACCCCAGGGACGTGTACACTCACGGGGACCTAGCAGGGGGCGCCACCGAGGAGAACAGTGGAAGGGCAAAAACAAACTGAATAAAACGACAGAACCCCCCCCCCCCCAGGCAAAAACAAAAAGAAAAACAAAACCCCGCAAGAGGACAGCGAACCCCAAGGAACAGAGCCGGCCGCGATGTCGGGAAATACAAGCTGAGCAGCACCCTGCGCCCCTACCAGTGCAAACTGCCTCTTACCTGCCGGTAACAAGGGAGAACAGAACACCCAAGAGCCCAACAGGCGGCCGAAAAACCGAAAGGTAAAACGGACCAGCAGAGGCAGACCCCGAGGAGCCTGTGGAAGGTGGCCCCAAGCCCCAAGGGCAGTACTTACAGGGCACCTAGGGAAGGCAGCCCTAGGCACATGCAGCCCGAGTACTGAAGGTAACTCCTGGCTCTCGCACCCACAAAACCAACACCACACGCAAAGCACAGTGTAGTAGCGACACCGGAGCCAGAGCACATGACCATCGCCTATAGCATCAGCCTCAAGAACTGAGGTGTGGGTAGCCGGCGTGGGGGGTCTGGGGCTCCCCCTTCCCCCTCCCGGGGAGGGAGGAGCTGCGCAGACAGCGGCGCGGCGGTGTGTGACGTCACACTAGTTTGCTTTTTTTCGGTTGGGGAGTTCTATCCACTAGTTCGGCTTTTGGTAGCAATTTTAACCAGAATAGGGGTTTGTTTTGAGGCGCTTACCTTTCTGGGTGCCTGTTCCAGTCGATGGCAGACATAGAATGCTTCCAACCACACGGGGGCTTCTATAGGCCATTGCTCCCCTTGCCTCTCTGAGGAGGCCCGGTTCTGGCCGTGGTCCCCGGTAGGCCTAAGAACTCCATACACATGACTGATGCCAAAGTCTGACATTAGCATATCAGCCTGGGATAGCTCCGGGGAGCCCCCAGAAAACCAGCGTTGAATGTAATGAAACGCCATTTTCTGGGTGAGCCCCGGAGGCTTCCTGGAGCTATTGGGCTAATATGTGATACATTAGACCAGGACTTTAGTCTATGGAGTTCAGCCTACCAGGGACCACAAGCCAGAACCTGGGCCCCCCTCAGAGAGGTGCAGGGAGCAATGTCCCTGGAAAAATCCCCCCGTGGTTAGGGGTTATCCTTATCTGCCATCGACCAGGGTTAGGCACCCAGAAAGGTAGACATAACAAAACAGACCCCACAAGGTAAGAAAAATGCAAACGAAAGCAGAACAGAGAGGTAGAACTCCCTCAATTCCCAGGGGAAACAAGCAAACATCACACCACGCCGTCGCATCGCAAGCGTCCATACGTCTCCATCTCTCCCCCGGGAGGGGAAAAGGGGAACCCCGGACCCCCCCTCCCCCGTGCCGTCTACCCAGCAACTCCAGTTTGGAGGCTAAGCATCAAAACAACGAGAAAACCACAGGTCGAAGGGTGGGAGGGTGCCTGGGAACTTCCAAGGCTCACCCAGAAAATGCCGTTTCATTACATTCAACTCTGGCTTTTTGCTGGGAGCCCCTTCAGCTCCCTGGAGCTACATAACCAAAGACAAGGAAAAGAGGGACATACCCAGGAGGTGGCCGCCACATGCCCCTCAACTCGAAGGCGAGACATCTGGCTGCAACCTGTGACCCAAAGCCACACACAGATGCCCAGGCCCAGGAATGTTGACCAATGATCGAGGGGGCCAGGACCCTGTTCAACCTCCAAAATCCCCACACCTGAAGAGCAGCCCAAGACATGGAGCCGAAGACGGCAGCCAAAACAGCAAACTTCTGAACATCATGGGCTCAGGGTGGCCGAAGCCGAGGACAGACAGCAGGCTGGCTAGACTTAATAACCCTGCAGACGACCTGGGAGACCCCGAGCCTCAGAACAGTGAACGATGAAAGCAGATCAACCCAAAGCACATCTTCAGCCACTGAAGCCGAGGCACACAGGCAACGGTGAAGAGCCGCAACCGGACACAACACAACTCCAGAAAGCAGCCGCCTTGTTCTTCGCCAGAAAAGAAAGACAAAGCTGTAACCGAACAAACCGACTACCAGGACCGAAGGAGCAGAAACCCCCTGTACTGGAGCAGAGCATGAAGCTCACTGACCTCCGAGAAGCCAATGCCAACAGAAATAGAGCCTTGGAAAAACAATCTTGAACTGAAGAGGCCACCAGGAACTGAGGAGAAGAGAGACAGGAGAGCACCCTGTCCAAGGACCAGGATGGCTCAGGCAGCACATGAACAGGCCGAAGGTGAAACAAAGCATGAGATAGCTTACGGAACGAGGCAGAAGTGACATCAACCCCGAACAACCCCAGCTACAGTGGCTACAGAGCCACTGTAGCCACTGGCTACAGTGGCTTCACCAGCGCCACATGATATGAGGCAACAGTAGTTGGCATAAAAAGATGGCCCTGAAGGAGCCAAGACAGAAAGGACAAGACAACCCAATCCGAAACAGAAGACAATCTTCGAAGAGAGAGAAAAAGGCAGAAAGAATGCCAGGAAATGTCAAACTATCACCGAAACGAAGCTCTCCGGTGGGACACCTTCAACAAAGCCACCTGATCACCAAACAAATGGTGATAAACACACGTCAAAAAGACCAGACGCAAAAAGCAGAGAAGACCAAACCAGCTGTGTACCCGGCCTGGTCTTACCTGCTGGAAGAGGCGGAGCTGTGGGAAATGCACTAGGTTCACACATCGAGAAAGCAGCACCTGGAACCAAGACAGTGCCGGCCACTCAAGCCAAACCCAGCAGATGAGCTACTCAAAGCGACCAGTCCCAAAGAGGCAAGGACCAAAGAGAACCCCCACGGTTCAGGTAATGAACCACCGGAGAACAATCCGAATGGAGCCGGAGGGTCGAATCTCGAGCGACCCCGAACACTCCGAAGCGAAAGTCAAACCGCCATGAACTCCCACACCGTGCAGTGAGCTTGACAGAAGGACGGACCCCAACACCCCTGGCCGGCCTGGTGAGCACTGGTCACAAAGCCCCAGCCGAGAGACAGCGTGTCTGTGAACACATCGAGTTAAGGTTCGGATAGGCACCAAGGCAATGAACCCCAAAAACCGCAAAGAGGATGCCAGCGACACAGCAACCAAAGCAAGGCCCCCAGAAGATGAACCCAGCGATCGCGAGAGAAGTGGAAGGGGGCGTCCTCGAAGAAGACACAAAGCGAAGGGCGAAGCCAAAAGACTTGGGCGAAGCTAAACCCAACCCAGTAGATAAACCAGCACGGTGAAGTTCAGACTTACGCACAACTACTCAAGCAACCGCTGAGTGATCAGGGACCCTCCCAGAAACAACCAAAAGTGGGACTGCAGTCACAGCAATGCCTCCGGAGGGAGAGATATGGAAGTGGTCCAAGAGTCCCAAACAAGACCCAGCCAGGTTCGAACCTGGGACGGAACCAGATGGGACTTCCTCCAGTTCCCTAGGAACCCAAACCCAGTGAGCTGGGAAAGAACCACATCCCTGGGGAGCAGACAAGCGGACCGACTGGGAGTCCACACTAGCCAGTCTTTGAGGTAGGCCAGGACCCGAACCCCTAGCAGGCGCAGACAGATCACCACGACCTAGGTAAGAGGCGTGAATACACGAGGTGCCAGATTCAAGCCAAAAAGAAGGCAACGAAAGCGGTAAGCCTGGCAACCCCCACCACGAAACCTAACCAATGTAACAAACCAATCCCTGAACCCCATATGAATAGGAACGTGCCAATATGCATCCTGGAGGTCCAAGGACACCATCCAGGCACCAGGCTCCAACAGAAGTCGGATCTGAGACAGAGTAGTCATCCGAAAGGAGGGGGCAAGGAATCCAGGGGTTCAGACAGGACAAGTCCAGAATGAACCTAATATCCGCAGAATCGTGTTTCAGCACTGGAAACAGATGGGAAACCCACCTGAGGGATGGGGTCGTTTCGACCACGCCCACGACCACCCACTCCAAGATGACCTGACGAAGCGCAGGGGAAGAAGAAGAAGCCTGCCCCACCAGCTTCGAACCCCCTGAAGGAGGAGGAGCTTCCTAACGCCCATACAAGCCGGATGACACGACCGAAAACACCCACAAATCGTGGGACCAAGCTCGAGCAAACAGAGCAAACCTCCTCCCCCTCCCCCCATCGCCCATCAACGGGGGCAAACCGCTAAAGAGCAAACGCCCTTTATGAGAAGCCAACCGTCGAACAGCGATTACTGCACCGGCAAGATGACATCGGCTCCGAAGGCAACGTCAGCTCAGAAGCTGACACCAATGGCCCACCTCAACTAGCGAAACCCCGAGCCCTGGAACAACCTTTCCGAGAAGGCCGAGAATGGCCGCCCCAGACAACCAACAAGTCCGACATAGGACAACAACTAGACGAAGCCGCCTGAAGAAACTGCATGACAGCAGCCTCTGCAAACAGCAACGGACAAAATGGAGATGAAAACCTAAGAGCCACGGCCTAAGCAGATTCCAAGGATAGGGCGAGCACAGACTGATGGCATGCAAGGTGAGAAGCAAAGACACTGCCTCCTTCAGGATAAGCGCAAAGCGCTTCAACAGTGTGGCCGATGCCTGATCCACCGAGGACAGCACCCCAAACGAAGGCCTGGCATTCAACACCTCCACATCCTCCTCAAGCCAGACAGAAGACAGCTCGAGAAGGGAAAAGAAGCGCAAGATCAAAGCTAAATGCCCACAGGCACGCAAATCCCCTGCAAACAAGGACACTGAAAGGGAAGGAACCAGCACGTGCAGGTGCACAAGGCCAACATTCCGAGAAAGCACAAGGGTGAACAAGCACACATTAAGGTGCTCAAACTCACCCCTCAAGGTAAACCTGCAGAACGGCAGATGTTTCTCGCCACTCAAGAGCGGCCACTGCTCCTCGTGCCTCTCTGAGAGGGCCAGGTTCTGGTTCCCCATGAAGAACTCCATGCACATTGATGCCAGAAAGTTATACATATCCATATCAGTCTGGATAGCTCCAGGAAACCAACCGGGCTTCACCCAAGAAAAACCAGCGTTGAATGTAATGAAATGTAATGAAAGTTTCTGGGTGAGCCACGGAGGCTCCCTGAAGCTATCCTACTAAAATAAGTAGTGCTATATTTGTTGGGGTCATCAGTCGCAAAATTCTTGTTGCCTACTGGATACCAGAGCCAGAACCTGGCCCCATCAGAGAGGTGCAGAGAGTAATGGTCTATGAGCACTTTACATTTAAAGTATGTTATATTTTGCCATCTACCAGGGAAGGCACCCAGAAAGGTAGGCGAATCAATGCAGACCACTATCTGGTTGAAAATTGTGAGCTACGTCCTCAAAAAAGCAAAAGAACTCCCCCAGAAAGAAAACAAAAAAGCAACGTGTCATCCAGCAAGCCCCCTGCTCATTAGCACTACTCCACCCTCCCAAGAAGGGGGGGGGGGGAGCCAGCCCAGAGGACCCAGCAACCCACCACTTCAGTTCTAGAATGATGAAAGCCACTAACCTAAGCGTTATATGCTAAGGTTGTCAAATAATGCCTATTCAAAGCGTTATATGACACAGAGTGCTGGAAAGACAGAACACCACGAGCATAGCTCTCATCCTGTATTAATTACTCACTTAAGTAATTACAAAGTTGACCAAGTGTTGCAAATTGTGGCTCTCCATCTAGCTCTGATATGCCTGCTGCCAAGGGTCACTCTCTTAGTTACATACTCATTGTCAAGTGTCACGTACCTTCTTAGTCTATCATATACCCGTCGCCAATTCTTCTGAACTTGGAGTTCTTTATGCATCTGAATAATGTGTTGTATTTGGGCTGGTGTCCAGTGAAACCGGCATAGCAGGCGCCAAATACGCTTTTCTTCGCTTACTTTACCCATCAGACTATATGCTTCACCAGCCGCCTGAAAACAATAATGCTTTAGTTTTCAAAATTTACCAGCTTGATATTTTCATTACAACTGATCTTAAATGCATTCTACATTGAAATAAGTAATGAATCTCTTTCTGCTGACATCTGCAAAGCTGCAACTCCATACAAAGTTGAACCCTCAATGTAAGTAATGAACCTCTCGTACCTAAAAGCCAGAACCACAGTATTTGGCCTAGTAAACAAGGCCCAATTTGCCTAACAGGCAGATCAATTTTCATTTTCAAATATTTCCTTTTAAATGAGTTGCTTCCTTATAGTATTAATATATCGTACACTATTAGGAACATGGATTACTGATTTAGTTATGTTAGGATATGTAAAGTTAGGTAGATTAGGTTTGATCAAATTTTGATGTTTGTTTTGACAAATTAAAAACAATTAAACTCGTATATAATGTAATGGAAAGCTTTATCATTACCTAATTTTTTTTAATACAATATTTCATGAAAACATGGCTTGTTAGGCAACTTGGCCTATTAGATACAGCAGACCTATTTGGACCTTAAATGATATGCATACTGGTGAGTCAAACAGATATGTGTTTATGTTGAAAAGTGCCGCCAGTGAAGTACGCCCCCATTATATTCCAGGTTTGAAACGACCACTGGTGGAATTACCCATGTATGTTTGAAGAATAGTGCATGTTTGAAAAAAAACGGCGTTGAATGTAATGAAACGCCATTTTCTGAGTGAGTCCCGGAGGCTCCCTGGAGCTATCCCAGGCTGATATGCTAATGTCAGACTCTGGCATCAGTCATGTGTATGGAGTTCTTAGGCCTACCGGGGACCACGGCCAGAACCGGGCCCCCTCAGAGAGGCAAGGGGAGCAATGGCCTATAGAAGCCCCTGTGTGGTTGGAAGCATTCTATGCCTGCCATCGACCGGAACAGGCACCCAGAAAGGTAAGCGCCTCAAAACAAACCCCTATTCTGGTTAAAATTGCTACCAAAAGCCGAACTAGTGGATAGAACTCCCCAACCGAAAAAAAGCAAACTAGTGTGACGTCACACACCGCCGCGCCGCTGTCTGCGCAGCTCCCCCCTCCCCGGGAGGGGGAAGGGGGAGCCCCAGACCCTCCACGCCGGCTACCCACACCTCAACTCTTGAGGCAGGATGTCAAAAACGCGAAAAACCGCCGACCAGAGGGAGGGAGGGATGCCGGGGAGCCTCCAGGACTCACCCAGAAAATGGTGTTTCATTACATTCAACGCTGGTTTTCTGGGGGAAGCCCCGTCGGCTCCCAAGAGCTAACTACCCACAGACAGAAAATAGGGACTTACCCGGGAGGCGGTCGTCGCTCACTCCTCAACTCGAAGCCGAGACAACTGGCTGCAACCGCCGACCCAAAGCAACACAGGCTCGACGGGGTCCAGGGACATTCACAAGGTAACGAGCAGCCAGGACCCTGTTCGACCGCCAAAATCCCCGCGCCCGAATATCAGACCAAGACATATTCCCAAAGACGGCAGCAAGAGCCGCGAACTTATGAACGTCATGGGCACAGGGATAGACCGCAGGCTGGCTGGACTTAATAACCCTGCGGACGACCTGGGAGACACAAACCCGCGAACAGGGAAGAAGGGAAACCGGATCAACCCACAGCGCATACCCCGGACACAGAAGCCATGGCGCACAAATAATGGCGAAGCGCCGCAACCGGACACAAAACATGATGCACCCCCAGCCTGACCAACCAATAATCAACCACCCATAGACCCCTCCGGAACGCAGCAGTCTCATTCTTCGCCAGAAAAGAAGGAGACGGCTGCAAACGGACAAAACAATCACCACGACCAAAAGAGCAGAAACCCCTGCACCGGAGGAGAGCATGAAGCTCCCCTACCCGACCCCCAGAGGCCAAAGCCAACAAGAAAAGTGCCTTGGAAAAACAATCCTGGACCGAAGGGGCTACAACAAAACGAGGAGATGAAAGGAAAGAGAGCACTCTGTCCAAACACCAGGACGGCTCAGGCGACGCATGAGCAGGCCGGAGGTGAAACAATGCACGAGACAGCTTGCAAAACGGCGCAGACGTAACATCGATACCGAAAGCAAGCTGAAGCGGCTCCGCCACCGCCGCACGATACGAGGCGACAGTGTTAGGCATAAGATGACGGTCCTGAAACAACCACGAGAGGAAGGACAAGACCACCCGAACAGACAAGGAACTAACACGACGAAGACGCAAAAAGAAACAGAAGGACCGCCAGGAAACTTCATACTGCCGCCGAGAAGAAGCCCTCTGGTGGGACACCAACAAGGAGGCCACCTGATCACCATAGAGATGATGATAGACTCGAGTAAAAAAAAACCACACGTGAAGACTCGAGGAGAAGATCGAACCAGCCACGTGACGTACCGGCCCGATCTGCTGAAATAGGCGGAGCCGCGAGAAAACCCTCGGGTTCGGACACCGAGCAACCGGCGCCTGAAACCAAGGCTGGGCCGGCCACCAAGGGGCCAGAAGGACAACTCTCCTCTGGTAAGTCTGTAAGCGAGTCAGGACCTGGAACAACAGCCGAACTGGGGGAAAGAGGTAAAGGAACCCCCACCTCGACCAGTCTAGCCAAAAGGCATCGACCCCGATGGCCTCGCGATCGGGGAAGGGCGCCGCATAAACGGGAAGACGCCGCAACCACGCCGACGCGAAGAGGTCCACCTCAGGGCACCTGAACGTCTGGCAAAGCCAACGGAAGGACTCGTCGTTGACCGTCCACTCCGTGGAGAGGGGAACGAAGTGAGACAGGGCGTCGGCCAAGACGTTGCACACGCCCCGTACGTGAACCGCCAGGAGAGCCAAACCCCGAGAACTCAGCAGACGAGTCACCCGAAGCGACCAACCCCAAAGAGACAAGGACCACATCGAACCCCCGCGGTTCAGGCAATGAACCGCGGGGGTTCATTGCCGGAACCTCGGAACCTCGTTCATTGCCGTTCACTCCGGAACCTCGTAACGGAGCCAGAAAGGGAACGAAGTCCCAAACCTGAATTCGGACGGATCCATTTCCGAGGCATAATCCGGGTCACGCAGGAGGTAAGCTGCAAAGGCCGCTCACACCACACCAGGTTGGATGCGATAAGCCGAAAACCTCCGGAAGGACGGAACCGACGTACCCGGGGAGGGGCTGACACCAAATCCAACTCGTACGCAGAGGGGGGAAAAGAAAACCCCACTCCTTGTAACAATAAGCCCCGCTCAGAGGGAAGAAAAACCCAGGCGGGGTCCAGCGGGGCCCAAGGCCCCCAAGTCAGCCCCTCCCCAGCCTCGAGGTCCTTCACCACAGGACCCGAGGCCAAGTCCTCTCCCCAAGCCCGACCCCACAAGACAAGGACGGGGCAGCCAGAAAAGCTGGAGGAAGGGGGGCCCACTGGTCAGACCCAGAAGCTTCGGCTGGGAGACAAGACTCGAATGCCTCTGCCCCCCCCCCCCCTCGGAAAGGGCACCCCCCGAAGCTGCCCGAGTCTCGAGATCAAGTAACTCCCTGCTCCGACCCCGAAACCATCAGACGCTTCGGGACCGTTAGCACGGGGGGGGGGTTACCATAACGAACAGAAGGGGAAGGACGAGGAGGTGCGGATTTAACCAGGATCGAAGCGACCCCCACCCCCAAGTCCAGGTCTCAAAAAGCAAAGCGGCGACAGCCCCGGGGCATCCGGGTGAGCAACCAACCGAGCGCGTTGCAACAGACGAAACCTAGACCGCAACGCACGCGCCGCCTGTACCCAAATAGAATCAGAGGATTGGGTAAATTGAGTCACAAGCAAGCAGCAACACTCACAGGACTCAGGGTCGAAAGTATCACTTACCCAACAGGTAGTGTGGCAGAGGCAAAAACAATGAGGGTCACCCTGAGACAAGGGGACCGAGCAACCCTCAAACTCGCACACAGCGAGTGGGGACTCCGGGGTCACATCCATCGGATCCACGCGCCCCCTAGGGGATTCCCAGGGTCCTGACCATTTACTTTAAGAGGACTCGCGCTCAGGTAGTCCCAGGCAGGGTGCTGCAAACCGGCGCCCAAAACTACCAAGCAAACTTCTATAGCTGAACCCCAGGGACGTGTACACTCACGGGGACCTAGCAGGGGGCGCCACCGAGGAGAACAGTGGAAGGGCAAAAACAAACTGAATAAAATGACAGAACCTCCCACCAGGCAAAAACAAAAAGAAAAACAAAACCCTGCAAGAGGACAGCGAACCCCAAGGAACAGAGCCGGCCGCTATGTCGGGAAATACAAGCTGTGCAGCACCCTGCGCCCCTACCAGTGCAAACTGCCTCTTACCTGCCGGCAACAAGGGAGAACAGAACACCCAAGAGCCCAACAGGCGGCCGAAAAACCGAAAGGTAAAACGGACCAGCAGAGGCAGGCCCCGAAGAGCCTGTGGAAGGTGGCCCCAAGCCCCAAGGGCAGTACTTACAGGGCACCTAGGGAAGGCAGCCCTAGGCGCATGCAGCCTGAGTACTGAAGATAACGCCTGGCTCTCGCACCCACAAAACCAACACCACACGCAAAGCACAGTGCAGTAGCGACACCGGAGCCAGAGCACACGACCATCGCCTATAGCATCAGCCTCAAGAACTGAGGTGTGGGTAGCCGGCGTGGGGGATCTGGGGCTCCCCCTTCCCCCTCCCGGGGAGGGGGGAGCTGCACAGACAGCGGCGCGGCGGTGTGTGACGTTACACTAGTTTGCTTGTTTTCGGTTGGGGAGTTCTATCCACTAGTTCGGCTTTTGGTAGCAATTTTAACCAGAATAGGGGTTTGTTTTGAGGCGCTTACCTTTCTGGGTGCCTGTTCCGGTCGATGGCAGACATAGAATGCTTCCAACTACACGGGGGCTTCTATAGGCCATTGCTCCCCTTGCCTCTCTGAGGGGGCCCGGTTCTGGCAGTGGTCCCTGGTAGGCCTAAGAACTCCATACACATGACTGATGCCAAAGTCTGACATTAGCATATCAGCCTGGGATAGCTCTGGGGAGCCGACGGGGCTCCCCCCAGAAAACTAGTGTTGACTGTAATGAAACCCCATTCTCTGGGAGAGCCCTGGAGGCCCCCTGAAACACTCCAGACTGATATGTGCATATTAATTTGGGCTCATCAGTCACAGGCGTCCTTATGCCTACCGGGAACCACTAGCCAGAACCTGGACCCCTCAGAGAGGCGAAGGGAGTAATGGCCATGACCACATTACTTTTAAATTGTGTTATAATTTCCACCGACCAGGGAAGGATCCAAAACACCAGCGTTAAATGTAATGAAACGTCATTTTCTGGGTGAGATTCGGAGGCTCCTGGAGCTTATCCAGGCTAAAATGCTAATGTTAGTCTTTGGCATCAGTCATGTGTATGGAGTTCTATAGGCCTACTGGGGGACCTCGAGCCAGAACCTGGCCCCCTCAGAGAGGCATGGGGAGCAATGGCTTATAGAAACCCCCCGTGTGGTTGGAAGCATTCTATGCCTGCCATCGACCGGGTCAGGCACCCAGAAAGGTAAGCGTCCCAAAACAAACCCCCTATTCTGGTGAAAATTGCTACCAAAAGCCAAACAAGTGGATAGAATTTCCAAAAAACCAGCGTTGAATGTAATGAAACGCCATTTTCTGGGTGAGCCCCTACGGCTCCCTGGAGCTTATCGGGCTAATGTATGTTATGTTAGACCGGGACATTAGCTAAGGAGTTCAGACCTACCAGGGACCAGCGCCAGAACCTGGCCCCTTCAGAGAGGTTTCAGGGAGCAATGGCCCTGGAAAACCCCATACGGTTGGGGGTTTTCCTTCTCTGCCATCGACCGGGGTTAGGCACCCAGAAAGGTAGGCGTAACAAAACAAACCCCACATGGTAAGAAACTACAACAAAAACCGAACAGAGAGGTAGAAAACTCCCTACAATCCCAAGGAAACAAGCAAACAAGCAAACATCACACTTCACTGCCGCGCCGATCGTCCGCGCAGCCCTCCCCACCCCGGGAGGGGGAGGGGGGAGCCCCGGACCTACCGCGCCGGCTGCCAAGCTCCAGTTCGGAAGCTAAGCTTCAACCAACGCGAAAAAACCGCCGACCGGTGGGAGGGAGGGTTTCCAGGGAGCCTCCGGGGCTCACCTAGAAAATGGCGTTTCATTACATTCAACGCTGGTTTTCTGTGTGGAGCCCCTACGGCTCCCTGGAGCTTCATACCCAAAGAGAAGGAAAAGAAAGGGCTAACCCGGGAGGCGGCCGCCACAAACTCTGCAACGCAAAGCCAAGACAACCGGTCGCAAACCTGCGACCCAAGGCAACAAGAACGCCCAAGAACAGACGCACATATGGATGGGCGGCCAAAAACCTGTGCGACCCACAAATCCCTGCGCCCGAAACGAGCCCGAGACGTCACCAACACAGCAGCAAATGCTGCAAACGTCTGAACAGCACGGGCGCAAAGACAGACCGCAGGAAGAAGGAAAACACTGCGGACGACCTGGGAGACCCGAGCCCTGAAAACGGGGAACGAAGGAACCGGATCAACCACAGCGCATCCCCAGGCACAGTACACCGGCAACAGCAAAAAGCACAACCGGACAACACAGGACGCACCCCCCGGCCAAACCAAACAAGTACCAATACCCCAAGAACCCCTCCGGAAAGTAGCCGTCTCGACCGTCGTCAGGACAGAGAAAGGCTGCACACCAATAAAGCTACCACCAGTACCAAAGAGGAGGAAACTGAAACCGAAGGGGCTACCACAAACTGAGGGGAAGATAAGAAGGCACCCTGAACAAGGACCAGGATGGCTCAGGCGACTCATGAGCAGGCCGGAGGGGAAACAAAACGCGAGAAAACGAAATAAACGTCATACTGTCTCCAAGACGAAGCTCGCAGGTGGGACACCGTCAACAAAGCCACCAGAACACCATAGAGATGGTGATACCTGCTTCAAAATACCAGACGCGAAGAGCCAAAGAGAAGGCCGAACCAGTCACGGACAGGACCGATTCGGCCTGCTGAAAGAGGCGAAGCCTCAGGAAAAACGCCCCGGGTACGGACACCTATCAAGCAGCGTCTGAAAAGAAGGCCGGGCCGGCCACCATGGAACCATAAGGACTGTTCTCGTGGGAATGGGCTGCAACCGAGCCAGAACCCGAAGCAACAGCTGGACCGGGAGAAGAGGGACAGGTACCCCCCCACCTCGACCAGGCCTGTCGAAAGCCTCCACCGTGAAGTCCTCGCAGGTGGGAAGGGCGCCACAAAACGGGCAACGCCTAGACCACGCCGACCCGAAGACGTCCATGGCCAGGAGTCCATAAGCCCAACAGAGCCAACAAAGCGAATCGGCAACGACTGGCCAACCCACGAAGAGGAATGAACCGAGACAGCTGTCCACCAGGACGCAGGACACACCCCGGACACGAACCACACGGTTAACCAAACCCCCTGTGGTTCCGGCAAGAACCACCAGAGAACAGTCCAAACAGAGCTGAATGGTAGAGTACCTAGTGACCCAAACCCTCCGAAGCGCAAACCAGACAGCCATGAACACCTGAACCGGGCTGTGAGCCCGACGGACAGACAGACTCCATCAACCTCGGCCGACCTGGTGAGCACTGGTCACAAAGCCCCAGCCGAGAGACGACCCGTCCGTGAACACATCGAGCGAAGGCTAGGGGAGGTGCCAAGGCACGGAACCCCGAAAACCCCAAAGAGGAAGCTGGTGACGCAGCACCAACACCAGATCCCCAGAGGAACCCAAGGAATGCAAGAGGCGGAAGGGGAGTCTCCGTAGGAACCAACCGACGCCGTAGCCAAACCCGACTCCGCGGGCAGACAAGCACGCCGAAGTGCAAACTCCCGCACAACCGCCCAAGCAACCGCTGAGCAACCCGGGACCCCCTCCTGAACAGCCAAAGGCGGGACCACAGCCGCAGTAACACTTCTGGAGGGAAGACAATGAGGGGCCCAAGCGCCTGAAACAAGGCCCAGGTCCGAACCCGGGACGGAAACAGAAGGAAAAACCTCCAGATCACCAGGAAACCAAACCCAGCGATCTGGAAAGAACCATCCCCTGGCGAGCAGACAAGAGGACTGACTGGGAGCCCACTCCAGCCAGTCGTCGAGGTAGGCCAGACACCGAATCTCAGACGCAGACAGGGCACTAAGATCCGGTAAAGATGCAAAGAGTATACAAAGTGCCCTTAACAAAATAGGGAAGGCAATAAAAACAGCAAACCTGAAGCCCCACCACCAAAGCATTATATGACAATCATATTAAGACATATTATGACATATGACAATCATTATATGACAATATGACAATCATAATCAAAGCATAATATGACAAAGAGTGCTGGGAAGACGGGACACCACGAGAGTAGCTCTCATCCTGTAACTACACTTAGGTAAGTACACATAGGTAATTACCAACCGTGCTAGCCCCAGAAAAACTGGAGAGGAACGTGCCAAGAAGTGACTTGGAGGTCCAGGTCCACCATCTATGCACCCGGCCCTAACAGAATCCGAACAGGAGACAACAGTCCTCCGAGGAGGGCAGAGGATCCAGGGCGCAGACTGAAGTAGTCCAGAAGAACTGCAGACCGGAAAAGCTCATGACTGCAAAGAGCAGACGGGAAAAGCTCATGACTGCAAAGAGCAGACGGGAAGCCCAGAAGGATGGGGCGGATCGACCACGCCCCACGCACCCACGAAGAGGAAATGATGAAGCGCAGGGGAAGAAGCCCACCCCGCCAGCTCTGAACCCCCCCCCCCAAGGGGGAGAAGCCGTCCTCCGACGCCAGCAGAGGCCGGAAGACAACCCAAAGCGCCCACCAACAGCAGGACCAAGCGAGAGGCAACAGAGCAAGCTGCTCCCCCAGCGCCCACCAACAGCAGGACCAAGCGAGAGGCAACAGAGCAAGCTGCTCCCCCAGCGCCCAGTCAACAGAGAAGGGAACAGAACCCCTTCCGAAAGAAAAAGTACACTACCGAAGTCATGAGGAGAGACTACGGGAATGAAACCACACTTCGCTGGAAGATGAAGTGAGGGGCGACCTGATCACCACATTCAAGATACCCAAGGGAATCGACAGGGCTGATAAGGCCAGGCTATGTAACACAAGGGGCACACACACTAGGGGACACAGGTGGAAACCAAGTACCCAAAAGAGCCACAGATAGAATTTTTTTTTTTTTTTTTTTTTTTTTTTTTTTTTTTTTTTTTTTTTTTTTTTTTTATAGTGTCAGAATGGGAACGGGAAAGCACTAGGAAGTAATGTGGCGACTCCTCACACAAGTAACGAGACTGACCCCCATACAATGTCACATGTAGACATGATAGAGCCCAAGAGGCACAGGAACCTGTTGATGGACGGTTGAGAGGCAGGACCAAGGAGCCAGAGCTCAACCCCCACAAGCACAACTAGGTGAAGACATATATTGTAAAAGCACAAGCCGCCAACTAGTGGCAGAGAGCACTACGCCGGCCAGGCAAAGAAGGCACAAAACTGCATCAAAAGGCCCACCTCGACAGCAAAACCACAAAGTCCCAGCACAACCACAACATGTGCCAAGACCCAAAAAGCTCAGCCTACAAGCCAGGAAGACTCCGGAACCCCAAAAGGCAGAACCGGGGCACACGAGGAAACAAAGTCCCCTGAACCCACAAAAGGGGGCCCAAGAGGAAGAAACCTCCAGAACGAAACCAAGGAACCCAAAGGAACCCAGAATCGAACCAGGGGGAGCCCAACCACCACATTTGCCGGCGGAGAACACCACTGAAAGGCAAAGCACAGCCCCCCAGCAGAACCCCCTGGGAAAACGGTCCCAACAGACCGAAAACCGAGGGGCAAGGTGTGGGAGCAAGCATACCAGCCAGGGGCACTGAGCCTAAACCCATAGGCTCAGACCCAAAATCAACACCCAAACGTTCCCAGAGGAACAGGCAACGGCAAGAAAACACCAGAAAAACAAAGAAACGACAACAGGAGAACAAAAACCCTGAAAATTTTTTGAAAACTCACCAGAGACGTTCGCTCGCACACCCAGACGCATGTAAACAAACCGCAACGCCGCCCTGGTGGCCACGCCGTGAAACCGGCAGACGAAAATGGCCGCCAGCAGGGGCTGTGACTGACGCTAAATACACAAAAACACGCCAGCAAGTGTGGGAAGCTAGCAGACTGGAAGGGCGAAAAACGCCGCCCAACAGCAGAAAAACCCCTGAAGGGGCAAAACCGCCCCAGAACTGCTAGCAGGCAACCCCCACAGCCCCGGGAACCAACAACAGAGGCCCCGGGGCAGAGCCGTCCTCCAAGCCCTCCGCCCTTAAAGAAAAGCAAGAGTCCATGGGAAAGGCAACAAGAAAGGGCCGCTGGTAAGACCCAGAAGCCTTGGCAGGAGGCACAGGCTCAAACCTACGTCCCCAACCCGAACGGGGCAGCCCCCGAAAACCGCCCGAGTCTCTGCCGCAACTAAACCCCGCCCCGACCCCGAAACCCGCAGACGGTCTGGAGCCGGGAACATGGAGAGAAAGGGGCGAGCAGCACCTAACCAAACGGGGCGGCCACGGGGCATTCGAGTGGGAAACCAACCTAGCATGTTGCAGCTACCTAACCTAGCTTGCAACATGGATGCCGCCTGTACTCTGAACAGTAATAACATCAGGAGAGTACTGGAGAACAAGCAGAGAATCACTCGCAAGACTCCGGGTCAAGGTGTCAGTGACCCAACAGGCAGCACGACGGAGGTAAAATTGGCGACTGTCACCCGGAGACAAGGGAACAGCAACCAACGATCCCGTACAAGACGGGTTGGAACCCGGAAGACACATTCAATGGTCCCCCGAGCCCAGACAGGGGTTTCCAGGGCCCGTAGGGTAACAACTACGGGAAGCCCGGGCAAGGTGTTGCTAACCGGTTAAGAAACCCAAACATAACTAGAGGGTAGAGTATAGCACTGAAAACCCCTGAGACGTGTACAAGCACGGGGGCCTAGCAGAGGGCCGCCAAACACTACCAGTGGAACTATAACCACCTTAGGCAGACCCCCACCAGGCAAGAAAAATGAAAAACAAAAGAAAAACCCCGCAAAAGTACACCGTCTCCCGAGGCAACAGAAACCGGCCGCCGCTTAGGTGGCAGGCTGCGCAACACCTTGACGCCCTAACCAGCACAATACCAATCCCTACCCAGGGCCAAACAAGGGCCCCAAGCCCCAGCTGGCCCCAAGGGCGAGGCAAATGCCGAGCAGCAAGAACCTCAACGGGAATGGTTCCCAAACGCCCCAGGGAAGATAACCCTGTTACGCAAAGGCAGTACTCACAGGGCGCTTAGGGAAGGCAGCCACTAAGCACATGCAGCCCCGGCAATGATGAAGTACTCCTGGCCACCACACACCACAACACACGACAGTGAACGCCACACAAGGCAAACACCGCCTAGGAAACTGAGGCCAGAGAAGCGTCAATCCCGGTTGACATTAGCGAACGAACTGGAGCTTGGCAGCCGGCGCGGTAGGTCCGGGGCTCCCCCCTCCCCCTCCCGGGGTGGGGAGGGCTGCGCGGACGATCGGCGCGGCAGTAAAGTGTGATGTTTGCTTGTTTGCTTGTTTCCTTGGGATTGTAGGGAGTTTTCTACCTCTCTGTTCGGTTTTTGTTGTAGTTTCTTACCATGTGGGGTTTGTTTTGTTACGCCTACCTTTCTGGGTGCCTAACCCCGGTCGATGGCAGATAAGGAAAACCCCCAACCGTATGGGGTTTTCCAGGGCCATTGCTCCCTGAAACCTCTCTGAAGGGGCCAGGTTCTGGCGCTGGTCCCTGGTAGGTCTGAACTCCTTAGCTAATGTCCCGGTCTAACATAACATACATTAGCCCGATAAGCTCCAGGGAGCCGTAGGGGCTCCCCACAGAAAAGAAACAAGCAAATGAGCATGATGTCACACGCCGCCGCGCCGCTGTCTGTGCAACTTTGCCCCTTCCTGGGAGAGGCAAGGGGAAGCCCCAGACCCTCGTGCCGGCTATCCACCTTTCAGTTCTGAGGCTGGACGTCAAAACACGCGAAAAACCCGCCGACCGGAGAGAGGGAGGGAGGGAGGGATGTCAGGGAGCCTCCGGGTCTCACCCAGAAAATGGCATTTCATTACATTCAATGCTGGTTTTCTGGGGGGAGCCCCGTCGGCTTCTCGGAGCTTTCTTTCTCTCTTTCTCTCTTTCACCCAAGGATGAAAACAAGAGGGATTTAACCCAGGAGGTGGAAGACGCACACCCCCAACGCAAAGTGTTGACAAAAACAGCAAATACCAACCCAAGGCCACACAGGCCCGACAAGGCCCAGGAAACATCAATGAAGGAATGCAGAGCCAACCAACAAACGACGTGGGGACTGGGACAGACAGCAGGCTGGCAGGACCGAACCACCCCGAGGACGACCTGAGAGAACCACACCCTGGAACAGGGAAGAGGGGAACTCGGAACAACTCAATGCGCATCCCTGGTCATGGCAGCCGTGGCACGCCAAGCACAGCACAATGTCGCAACCGAACACAAAACACAATGCGCCCCTCGCTAAGCCAACCAAGCATCAAACAACCCAAGGACCCCTCCAGAAAGCAGCCGTGCCAGTCTTTGCTAGAAAAGAAGGAGATGGACACAAGCAAATAAACCTATCAGGAGAACCAAAAGAGCCGAACCCAGGCGCCACAGGAGGGCATGAAGCACTCCAACCCGACTCCCAGAGGCCAACACCAACAAGAAAAAGAGCATGCAATCCAAGAACCAGGACGGCTCAAGCGGCGCAAGAGCCGGCCAGAGGTGAACCACACCAGAGACGGCTCGCGAAGCAGTGCCGAGGCAACTTCCAAAACCGAAGCAACCCGGAGAGGCTCCACCAGCGTGGCACGAGACAAGGCGACAGCATGTGGCAAGATGACAGCCCTTAACCTCCACAAGAGAAGGACCAGACCACGCCAAGAAAACATAGCAAACCGGCGAAGGGACAGAAAGAAAAAGGAAGGACCTCAAAAGAAAACCCCACATCGCCACCAAGACGAAGCATGCAGGTGGGACACCATCAACGAAGCCACCTGACCACCAACAGATGGTGAAATACTCGAGGCAGAACCGAACCAGCCCCGCCATGGACCGATCGAGCATAGGAAGAGGCAGAGCCGCGGGAAAACCTCGGGTGCGACAATCGAGCAAGCAGAGCTGGAACCCAAGCCAGCAAGGAATGAGAAGGAACATCTGTACAGAAAACTTCCCAATGCCAACGTGCTCGCCAGGAGATCAGAGACACTGTGGTTCCGTGCGAGACTCTTGAGAAGTGACACAACGAGATCTGGAAAATGCCAACTGGCAAGGTAAGCCAGGAAACCAGGAACCCAAACCTGGCAAGCCGGGAAAGAACCAAACACGGGCATTGCAAAGGCAGGGAACTGAACATGGACAAAATCCAACCCAGCCGCTCTACTCAGAGAGAACACCAGCAACATCAGACGCCCGAGACTGGTCAACATGCCCCCCACGACACATAAGGGACAAAACAGGCCAACCCTTCAGTGACCAAGAGAGAACTGGAGCAGCACCTCCAAAGGATACCTGATCAACCAGGCTGTAATACTTCAGTCTGTACGCAGCCGTGTCAAACAGTCTGGGCGACCAGTCCAGCAATGAGGAGGCCTGGTCGACGACCGGGCCGCGGGGACGCTAAGCCCCGGAAACACTGTAAGGAAACTGCAAGGCAGCAGTAGGTGTCAAGAAGCACATACTAAACCACACAACAATGTGTAACGAGAGAGGCGAGGTAACATCAAAACTATTACATCCCTTGACACTTAGCACAACACAAACAAGTGTAAACCAACTTGTATATGGCTTCTTGCAGACATCAAGCCCTGATAAGTAACCGAAACGCAAAACAATCCAACTACCCCTCACATATTACCCCGCAGGTCAAGCGACCCGAAGCGGATACAGGATAGCAAGCCATACAGACTACAAAAACAGCCTCAGCACCAGCAGCAAGGGACACGAGCGTAGAAGGAAGATGAGGAACGAGGAAGACAGGCAGCAACGGGAACGAAAGGGACAGGACCAACAACACAGAGGCCATGTCTACGTCAGGCGATTGACAGCCGAGAGGCAGGACCAAAGAGCCAGAACTCAACCCCTGCAAGCACAGCTAAGTAAGGACAACTAGATGAGTCCAGAGAATCCAATGTACAGTGGTACCTCGGCTTACGCGCATCCCTGGTTACGAGTTTTTCGGGTTACGAGCAAAATTTGCTCAGAAAATTTGCATCGGGTTATGAGGGTTGCCTCAGGATACGAGTTTGTTGATACGCATACGGGCCGACCTAGCGCATGGTGGCTCGGCGGTCGCCGCTCAGTTTACCAGTGCCTCGCGCCCAGTGACTATCCCGCCTGAATTCTTCACAAGGATTTACCGTTTATTTTCTGAGTTTTTGCTATTTGAGCATAAAATTTGTTATAATATACAATCGCAATGGGTCCCAAGAAAGCCAGTGGTAAGGTTCAAGGCAAGAAATCGCATGTAAGGATGACAATAGAGGAAAAGCAAGAGATCATTCGGAAGCATGAAAATGGTGCACATGTTATTGAGCTTTGTAGGCAGTACAACAAATCCACGTCAACAATATGCACTATACTTTCCAAGAAAAAGGACATTATGAGTGCCAAAGTGGCAAAAGGAGTATCAACAATCATGAAACAAAGACCACAAATACTTGAGGAAGTGGAAAAGTTGTTATTAATTTGGATACACAACAAGGAGTAAACAGGTGATAGTGTTTCGGAGGCCATCATTTGTGAGAAAGCCAGGGTATTGCACGAAGACCTTGTAAAGAAAACCCCTGGAACGAGTGCAGAAAGAGACTTTAAGGCAAGCAGGGGATGGTTTGAGAAATTTAGAAAAAGAAGCGGTATTCATAGTGTTGTGAGGCATGAGGAGGCTGCCAGCTCAGACAAACCAGCCGCTGAGAAATTTATTGAAGAATTTAAGGAGTTTGCAGAGGCTGAGGGTTACCTACCGCAACAGGTGTTTAATTGTGATGAAACAGGACTGTTCTTTAAAAGATTGCCTAAGAGACATACATTACCAAGGAGGAAAAAGCATTGCCCGGACACAAGCCTATGAAAGATAGGTTTACGCTTGTGCTGTGTTCAAATGCGAGTGGCGATTTGAAAATTAAACCCTTGCTAGTGTATCATTCTGAAAATCCAAGGGTTTTCAAACAGTATAAAGTGCAGAAAACCCAAATGTGTGTGATGTGGAAGGCTAATAATAAGGCATGGGTGACTAGGATTTTTATTACGGAGTGGGTGAATGAAGTGGTGTGCCCTGCCATAAAAAAATATCTGCAGGAGAAAAATTTGCCACTCAAGGCCCTACTTCTCCTCGACAATGCTCCTGCTCATCCTCCAGGCTTGGAAGATGATTTGTTGCCCAGATACAATAAATTTCTCACAGTAAAGTTCCTTCCTCCTAACATCACTCCTCTAATTCAGCCTGTGGACCAGAAAATCATAGCGAATTTTAAGAAACTGTATGAAAGGGCACTTTTCTGGAAATGTTTTGAAGTGACTGAAGCCACAAACCTCACCCTCAAAGAGTTCTGGAAACACCATTTTAACATTTGTAGTGCTTTAAAACTTGTTGACAAAGCCTGGCAAGAAGTGACTCAAAGAACCCTGATCTCTGGCTGGAGAAAATTGTGGCCTGAATGTGTGACAGAACTAGACTTTGAGGGGTTTGAGCCTGTAAATGATGCGCCTATTGTTGAGGAAATTGTTAATCTGGGCCGGCAAATGGGCTTGGAATTGGATGGTGATGATGTGGAGGAGTTGGTGGAAGAACACAACGAAGAACTGACCACTGAAGAACTCCAAGCCCTTCAAAAGGAACAGCAAGACGACCAAGCTGATGATTCTCAAGTAGAGGAGGAGGTGGCAGTAGCAAATGCCCTTCTGCAGAAATTAAGGTGTGTCAGATGTGGTTAGAGATTCAAACTTTTATTGAAAAGACTCGCCCAGAGAAAGCTGTAGTAGGCCGTTGCCTTAATCTTTTCAATGATAATGTGATGCCTCACTACAAAGACATCTTGCGCAGAAGAAAAAACAAGCTTCCATGGACAGATATGTTGTGAGAAAATCGAGCAGTGAGCCACAATCAGGACCTAGTGGTATGCAGGCAAAACGTGCCAGAGAATGCACCCCTGAGAGGTCCTCACTGCCTGATGTTATAATGGAAGAGGACTCCCCTTCCAAACAATAACTCCTCTCCTCCTCTCTCCTCCCCCCTCCTCCTCACCATCGTCCATACGCCTACAGCATTCATCACCAACGGTAAGTAATAACTTGAACATAGTTTTGTAGTGTAGATTTAGTTGAATTAAGTATAAAATTTAGTTTGAAGTGAGGTTTTTGGGTAGTCTGGAATGGATTAATTCATTTCCCATTATTTCTTATGGGGAAATTAGCTTTGGGTTACGAGTTTTTGGGTTACGAGCTGTCTCCAGGAACGGATTAAACTCTTAAACCGAGGTAGCACTGTACGTGGAAAGGCTAAGCCAGGCACTGCAAGACGGGCAAGGAATGAGTGACCCAGATAAGACCACGAAAAACGGGGCCCGTGACTCAACGTGTAAAAAAAAACAGCGTTGAATGTAATGAAACACCATTTTCTGGGTGAGCCCCGGAGACTCCCTGGAGCTTATCGGGCTAATGTATGTTATATTAGACTGGGACATTAGCTAAGGAGTTCAGACCTACCAGGGACCAGCGCCAGAACCTGGCCCCTTCAGAGAGGTTTCAGGGAGCAATGGCCCTGGAAAACCCCCTTGTGGTTGGGGTTTTCCTTATCTGCCATCGACCAGGGTTTGCACCCAGAAAGGTAGGCATAAAAAAAAACCCACATGGTAAAAAAAACTAAAACAAAAAAACGAACAGAGGTAGAAACTCCCTACAATCACAAGAAAACAAGCAAACAAGCAAACATCACACTTTACTGCCGGGCCGATCGTCCGCGCAGCCCTCCCTACCCCGAGAGGGGGAGGGGGGAGCCCCGGACCTACCGCGCCGGCTGCCTAGCATCAGTTCGGAAGCTAAGCTTCAACCAAAGCCAAAAAAACGCCGACCGGGGTAGGAAGGGTTGCCAGGGAGCCTCCGGGATTCACCCAGAAAATGGCGTTTCATTACATTCAAAGCTGGTTTTCTGTGGGGAGCCCCTACGGCTTCCTGGAGCTTCATACCCAAAGAGAAGGAAAAGAAAGGGCAAACCCGGGAGGCGGCCGCCACAAACTCCGCAACGAGAAGCCAAGACAACAGGCTGCAACCTGCAACCCAAGGCAACAAGAACGCACAGGAGCAGACGCGCATAAAGCATGGGCAGCCAAGAACCTGTGCGGCCCTCAAATCCCTGCGCCCAAAAAGAGTCCTACACGTCACTAACACAGCAGCAAAAGCTGCAAACGTCTGAACAGCACGGGCGCACGGACAGACTGCAGGCTGGAAGACTTAAAAACTCTGCGGACGACCTGGGAGACCCGAGCCCTGAAACAGGGAACGAGGGAAATCGGATCAACCCAAAGCTTATCCCCAGACACGGTACGCAGGTAATGGCAAAAAAGCGCAACTGGACAATACCGGACCCACTCCCGGCCGAACCAATCAAGTATCAATAACCCAAGAACCCCTCCAGAAAGCAGCCGTCTCAACCGTCGCCAGAAGGACGGAGAAAGGCTGCAAACATACAAACTTACCACCAGTACCAAAGAGCAGAAACCTGAACTGAAGGGGCTACCACAAACTGAGGAGAAGATAAGAAGGCACCCTGATCGAGGACCAGGACGGCTCAGGCAACGCATGAGTAGGCCGGAGGTGAAAAAACACGAGAAAGCGTACGAAACGGGGCAGATGTGACGTCCACCCTGAACGCAAGCTGGAGTGGCTCCGCCAGTGCCGCACAAAACGAGGTGACAGTAAGAAACATCAAAAACTGTAGTCCTGAAAACCCAAGAAAGGACAAGACAACTCGATACGAAAGAGAAGACAACCTACGAAGAGCAAGAAAAAGTGCATAGAAACACCAGGAACGTCATACTGTCGCCGAGACGAAGCTCGCAGGTGGGACACCATCAACAAAGTCACCTGATTGCCACAGAGATGGTGATACCCGTGTCAAAATACCAGACGCGAAGAGCCGAGGAGAAGGCCGAACCAGTCACGTACAGGACCGGACCGACCTGCCGAAAGAGGCGGAGCCGCGGTTAAACGCCCCTGGTTCGGACACCTATCAAGCAGCGTCTGAAAATAAAACTGGGCTGGCCACCAAGGGACCATAAGGACTACTCTCGTGGGAATGGGCTCAAACCGAGCCAGAACCCGAAGCAACAGCTGGACCGGGAGAAGAGGAACAGGTACCCCCACCTTGACCAGTCCTGCCGAAAGGCATCCACAGTGAAAGCCTCGCAGGTGGGTTAGGGCACCACATGGAATGGGCGATGCCTAGACCACGCCGACTTGAAGATGTCCATGGCCAGGAGTCCATACGTCCGACACAGCCAACGAAATGAGTCGGCGATAACTGGCCAATCCACGAACAGAGGAATGAACCGAGACAGCTGTCCGCCAGGACGCAGGACACACACCAGACATGAACCTCTCGGTTAGCCAAACCCCGAAAATCCAGCAAACAAGCCAATCTAAGGGACCAACCCCAAAGGTCAAACATCTAAGAGAAACCCTGTGGTTCCGGCAAAGAACCGCTAGAGAACAGTCCGAATGGAGCTGAATGGTAGAGCACTGAGTAACCCAAACCCTCCGAAGCGCAAACAAGACAGCCACGAACTCCCGAACCGTGCTGTTAGCCCGACGGACGGACAGACCC
The DNA here is from genome assembly GCF_040958095.1 of Procambarus clarkii. NCBI lineage: Eukaryota > Metazoa > Arthropoda > Malacostraca > Decapoda > Cambaridae > Procambarus > Procambarus clarkii. The sequence goes on from NC_091197.1 coordinate 34,013,346, forward strand.
TACCATCCCCAGCCAACCTGGTGAGCACTGGTCACAAAGTCCCAGCCGAGAGATGACCTGTCCATGAACACGTCGAGCGAAGGCTCGGGGAGGTGCCAAGGCACGGAACCCCGAAAACCCCAAAGAGGAAGTTGGTGACACAGCACCAACACAAGATCCCTAGAGGAACGAACCCAACGATTGCAAGAGGGGCAGAAGGGGAGTCTCCGAAGGAATCAAACAGACGCCGAAGTCAAACCCGACCCCGCGGGCAGACCAGCACGTCAAAGTTCAGACTCCCGCACAACTGCTTGAGCAACCGCCAAGCAACCCGGGACCCCCTCATGAACAGCCAAAGGCGGGACCACAGCCGCAGCAACACTTCTGGAGGGAAAGACAAGGAGCAGCCCAAGAGCCCTAAACAAGACCCAGCCAGGTCCGAACCTGGGACGGAAACAAATGGAATGACCTCCGGATCACCAGGAAACCAAACCCGACGATCAGGAAAGAACCACACCCCTGGCGAGCAGACAAGCGGACCGACTGGGAGCCCACACCAGCCAGTCGTCGAGGTAGGCCAGACACCTAATCTCAAACAGACTCAAGACAGGGCACCAAGATCCGGTAAAGATACGTAAATACACCAAGTGCCAATACAAAATAGGGAAGGCAACAAAAGCAGTAAGCCTGAAGCCCCACCACCAACTGTGCCAGTCCCAGAAAACTGGAGAGGAACGTGCCAAGAATTGACCTGGCGGTCAAGGGCCACCATCCAGGCACCCAGCCCCAACAGAAGCCGGACAGGAGACACCAGTCCTCCGATGAGGGCATAGAATCCAGGGCGCAGACTGAAGAAGTCCAGAAGAACCGCAGATTCGACAGGCCCATGTCTGCATAGAGCAGACGGGAACCCCAGAAGGTTGGGGCAAAACGACCACGTCCAATGCACCCACAAAGATGACATGACGAAGCACAGAGGAAGAAGCCCACTCGGCCAGCCCTGAACCCTCCAAAGGGAGAGAAGCCATCCACCGCCGCCACCAGAGGCCGGAAGACAACCAAAAACACCCACTAACTGCGGGACCATGCGAGAGTCAGCAGAGCAAGCTTCCTCCCCAGCACCTCGTCAATAAAGAAGGGAACAGAGCCCCTTCCGACAGAAAAAGTATACACACCCATACACACAAACAGTATAGATATATATATTATGTATATACACATACACATACATATACTGTACATAGACACAAACACACAAGGTATGTTACACTGATTACACTGATTCAACTTCAACTGATTTTTCAGGCATCCCTGTTTACAGGAGTTGTAGCTCATGTGTGGAAAAAGGCTAACATAGTTCCAATCTACAAAAGTGGAAGCAGGGAAGACACCCTTAATTATAGACCGGAATCATTGACAAGTGTAATAGTCAAAATATTGGAAAAAATAATTAAAACTAAATGGGTAGAACACCTGGAGAGAAATGATATAATATCAGACAGACAGTATGGTTTTCGATCTGGAAGATCCTGTGTATCGAATTTACTCAGTTTCTATGATCGAGCCACAGAGATGTTACAGGAAAGAGATGGTTGGGTTGGCTGCATCTATCTGGACCTAAAAAAGGCTTTCGACAGAGTTCCACATAAGAGGTTGTTCTGGAAACTGGAAAATATTGGAGGGGTGACAGGTAAGCTTCTATCATGGATGAAAAATTTTCTGACTGATAGAAAAATGAGGGCAGTGATCAGAGGCAATGTATCGGAATGGAGAAATGTCACAAGTGGAGTACCACAGGGTTCAGTTCTTGCACCAGTGATGTTTATTGTCTACATAAATGATCTACCAGTTGGTATACAGAATTATATGAACATGTTTGCTGATGATGCTAAGATAATAGGAAGGATAAGACATTTAGATGATTGTCATGCCCTTCAAGAAGACCTGGACAAAATAAGTATATGGAGCACCACTTGGCAAATGGAATTTAATGTTAATAAATGCCATGTTTTGGAATGTGGAATAGGAGAACATAGACCCCACACAACCTATATATTATGTGAGAAATCTTTAAAGAATTCTGATAAAGAAAGAGATCTAGGGGTGGTTCTAAATAGAAAACTATCACCTGAGGACCACATAAAGAATATTGTGCGAGGAGCCTATGCCACACTTTCTAACTTCAGAATTACTTTTAAATACATGGATGGCGATATACTAAAGAAATTGTTCACGACTTTTGTTAGGCCAAAGCTGGAATATGCAGTTGTTGTGTGGTGCCCATATCTTAAGAAGCACATCAACAAACAGGAAAAGGTGCAAAGACATGCTACTAAGTGGATCCCAGAACTGAAGGGCAAGAGCTACGAAGAGAGGTTAGAGGCATTAAATATGCCAAAACTGGAAGACAGAAGAAAAAGAGGTGATATGATCACTACATATAAAATAGTAACAGGAATTGATAAAATCGATAGGGAAGATTTCCTGAGACCTGGAACTTTAAGAACAAGATGTCATAGATATAAACTACCTAACACAGATGCCGAAGAAATATAAGCAAATTTACTTTCGCAAACAGAGTGGTAGACGATTGGAACAAGTTAGGTGAGAAGGTGGTGGAGGCCAAGACCGTCAGTAGTTTTAAAGCGTTATATGACAAAGAGTGCTGGGAAGACGGGACACCACGAGCGTAGCTCTCATCCTGTAACTACACTTAGGTAATTACACACACGTGCGTATGCACATACACATGTGCACACACACACACACGTCCTGTTAGACATTGATTATGCTTTAAGATATCATCTAGAAGAAAATGGGGACATTGAAACAGTTGATAAACTCGATTTAAGGAGAGACAACTATGGGGAACTTTAAAAAAATTTTAATGAGTGTAATTGGACAGAATTGTTGCTAGGCAGGGAAGTAAATGAAATGTATGCCAAATTTTTAAAATATACGAGGAAGGCACACAAACATTCATACCAAAACAGAGATGCAGGGCCAGAAAACAGGATTGGTTCGACAGAAATTGTGAGAGGGCAAGAGACCAAAAGACACAAAAATGGAATCAGTATAGGAAGAGGCTGGATAGGGAAGATTTCCTGAGACCTGGCACTTCAAGAACAAGAGGTCATAGATTTAAACTAGCTAAACACAGATGCCGAAGAAATATAAGAAAATTCACCTTCGCAAATAGAGTGGTAGACGGTTGGAACAAGTTAAGTGAGAAGGTGGTGGAGGCCAAGACCGTCAGTAGTTTCAAAGCATTATATGACAAAGAGTGCTGGGAAGACGGGACACCACGAGCATAGCTCTCATCCTGTAACTACACTTAGGTAATTACACTTAGGTAATTACACAGTGTACACATGTACATGTATACACACACACATACACGTGAAAATAAAATTACAAGCCGCCGACCAGTGGGCAGAGAGCACCACACCAGCCAGGCAAAGAAGACACAAAACTGCATCAAAAGGCCCACCTCGACAACAGAACCCCAAAGTCCCAGCACGACCACAACACGTGCCAAGACCCAAAAAGATCAGTCTGCAAGCCAGGAAGACCCCGGAACCCCAGAAGGCAGAACCGGGTCACACACGAGGAAACAAAGCCCCCTGAACCCACAAAGGGGGCCCCAAGAAGAAGAAACCTCCAGAACGAAACCAAAGAACCCAAAGGAACCCGAAATCGAACCAGGGGAGCCCAAACCACCACATTTGCCGGCGGAGATACACCACAGAAAGGCAAAGAACAGCCCTGCTTGATACCTGCTAGATGGGGTTCTGGGAGTTCTTCTACTCCCCAAGTCCGGCCCGAGGCCAGGCTCGACTTGTGAGAGTTTGGTCCACCAGGCTGTTGCTTAGAGCGGCCCGCAGGGCCACATACCCACCACAGCCCGGCTGATCCGGAACTTCTCTTAGAAAACAGTCCAGTTTTCTCTTGAAGATGTCCACGGTTGTTCCGGCAATATTTCTTATAGTCGCTGGGAGGACGTTGAACAACCGCGGACCTCTGATGTTTATACAGTGCTCTCTGATTGTGCCAATGGCACCTCTGCTCTTCACTGGTTCAATCTTGCATTTTCTTCCATATCGTTCACTCCAGTACGTTGTTATTTTACTGTGTAGATTTGGGACCTGGCCCTCCAGTATTTTCCATGTGTATATTATTTGGAATCTCTCTCGTCTCCTTTCTAGAGAGTACATTTGGAGAGCTTTGAGACAATCCCAATAATTTAGGTGTTTTATCTCGTCTATGCGTGCTGTATATGTTCTCTGTATTCTCTCTATTTCAGCAATCTCTCCTGTTCTGAAGGGGGACAGTGAGTACTGAGCAGTACTCGAGACAGGACAACACAAGTGACTTGAAGAGTACAACCATTGTGATGGGATCCCTGGATTTGAAAGTTCTCGTAATCCATCCGATCATTTTTCTGGCTGACGCAATATTTGCTTGGTTATGCTCCCTAAACGTTAGATCATCGGACATCATTATTTCCAAATCCTTGATATGCTGTTTTTCTACTATGGGAAGATTTGATTGTGTTTTGTACTCTGTATTATGTTTCAGATCCTCATTTTTACCGTACCTGAGTACCTGAAATTTATCACTGTTAAACATCATGTTATTTTCTGCTGCCCAATCGAAAACTTTGTTGACATCTGCTTGTAGTTTTTCAATGTCTTCAGCAGAGGTAATTTTCAAGCTGATTTTTGTGTCATCTACAAAGGACGACACGAAGCTGTGATGTGTATTTTTGTCTATATCTGATACGAGAATAAGGAACAGTAGCGGTGCAAGGACTGTACCTTGAGGTACAGAGCTTTTAACATCGCTTGGACTCGATTTTATTTGATTAACTGTTACTCTTTGTGTTCTATTCGACAGGAAGTTGAGTATCCAGCATCCTACTTTTCCAGTTATTCCCATTGACCTCATTTTGTGAGCTATCACCCAATGGTCACATTTGTCGAACGCCTTTGCAAAGTCTGTGTATACAACTGTATACACATTTTGCTTTTCTTCTAGGGCTTCTGTGATTTTGTCATAGTGGTTGAGTAACTGTGACAGACAGGATCTTCCCGCTCTAAATCCATGTTGTCCTGGGTTGTGCAATTCATTGTTTTCCATAAAACTAGAAATTTGATTCCTAATCACTCTTTCAAACACTTATATTGTGTGATTTTAGTGCAACTGGCCTATAATTTTTTGCCAAGGCTTTACTCCCCCCTTGTGCAACAGAGCTATATCTGCAGATTTAAGTGCTGCTGGTATGTACCCTGTATCCAGGCTTTTTCTCCATATTACGGTGAGTGCTCTCGCTACTGGTACTCTACATTTCTTTATGAATATTGAATTCCATGAGTCAGGCCCAGGAGCTGAGTGCATAGGCATATTGTCAATTTCTCTTTCAAAGTCTTCCGAGTTTGTGGTAATATCCGTTATATTATCTGCAGCTTGAATGTCATTCATAAAGAAGCTGTCTGGGTCATCAACTTTCATGTTTATTGGTGTGCTAAACATAGCCTCATACTGGCTTCTTAGAATTTCACTAGTCTCTTTGTTGTCCTCTGTGTATGTACTGTACCTTCATTTGTAATTAATGGTCCAATACTGGTCAAGGTTTTTTATTTTGATTTTGCGTATGTGAAAAAATATTTCGGATTTTTCTTTATCTCTTGTATAGCTTTCTATTCCAATTCCATTTCCTCAGACTCATATGATCGCTTCAACGTTTATTCTATTTCTTCGATCTCCCTGCTTAGGCTTATTTTCCTTGCTTGTGATAGTTGTGCCTGCTGAAGCATTTTCGTTATTTTTTCCTTCTCCTGTACAGTCGTCTGTGTTCTCTTTCTAGAGTGGTCCTCTTTCTGCCCCTCCTCACAGGCACATGCTTCAAGCAGACCTTGTAAGCTTCAGCTGTCAGTTGAGCTATTCTCTGTAATTACCTAAGTGTAATTACCTAAGTGTAGTTACAGGATGAGAGCTACGCTCGTGGTGTCCCGTCTTCCCAGCACTCTTTGCCATATAACGCTTTGAAACTACTGACGGTCTTGGCCTCCACCACCTTCTCACTTAACTTGTTCCAACCGTCTACCACTCTATTTGCGAAGGTGAATTTTCTTATATTTCTTCGGCATCTGTGTTTAGCTAGTTTATATCTATGACCTCTTGTTCTTGAAGTGCCAGGTCTCAGGAAATCTTCCCTGTCGATTTTATCAATTCCTCTTACTATTTTGTATGTAGTGATCATATCACCTCTTTTTCTTCTGTCTTCTAGTTTTGGCATGTTTAATGCTTCCAACCTCTCCTCGTAGCTCTTGCCCTTCAGTTCTGGGAGCCACTTCGTAGCATGTCTTTGCACCTTTTCCAGTTTGTTGATGTGCTTCTTAAGATATGGGCACCACACAACAACTGCATATTCTAGCTTTGGCCTAACAAAAGTCATGAACAATTTCTTTAGTATATCGCCATCCATGTATTTAAATGCAATTCTGAAGTTAGAAAGCATCGCATAGGCTCCTTGCACAATATTCTTAATGTGGTCCTCAGGTGATAGTTTTCTATCTAGAACCACCCCTAGATCTCTTTCTTTATCAGAATTCTTTAAAGATTTCTCACATAATATATAGGTTGTATGGGGTCTATGTTCTCCTGTTCCACATTCCATCACATGACATTTATTAACATTAAATTCCATTTGCCAGGTGGTGCTCCATATACTTATTTTGTCCAGGTCTTCTTGAAGGGCATGACAATCATCTAAATTTCTTATCCTTCCTATTATCTTAGCATCATCAGCAAACATGTTCATATAATTCTGTATACCAACTGGTAGATCATTTATGTACACAATAAACATCACTGGTGCAAGAACTGAACCCTGTGGTACTCCACTTGTGACATTTCTCCATTCCGATACATTGCCTCTGATTACTGCCCTCATTTTTCTATCAGTCAGAAAATTTTTCATCCATGATAGAAGCTTATCTGTCACCCCTCCAATATTTTCCAGTTTCCAGAACAACCTCTTATGTGGAACTCTGTCGAAAGCCTTTTTTAGGTCCAGATAGATGCAGTCAACCCAACCATCTCTTTCCTGTAATATCTCTGTGGCTCGATCATAGAAACTGAGTAAATTCGATACACAGGATCTTCCAGATCGAAAACCATACTGTCTGTCATATAATTTCTCTCCAGGTGTTCTACCCATTTAGTTTTGATTAGCTTTTCCAATACTTTCACTATTACACTTGTCAATGATACAGGTCTATAATTGAGGGGGTCTTCCCTGCTGCCACTTTTGTAGATTGGAACTATGTTAGCCTGTTTCCACACGTCTGCTACGATTCCTGTACACAGGGATGCCTGAAAGATCAGGTGAAGTGGAATGCTGAGCTCAGATGCACATTCTCTCAGAACCCATGGTGAAACGCCATCTGGGCCAGCTGCTTTGTTCTTCCCGAGCTCCTTTAGCATATTTTCCACTTCATATCTAGACACGTCTATCCGCTCTATGTTGTTCTCTGGAATTCTTATTGTGTCTGGTTCTCTGAAGATTTCATTTTGTACAAACACACTTTGGAACTTTTCATTTAATGTTTCACACATTTCATTTTCATTTTCCGTGAATCTGTTTCCCATTTCCAACCTCTGGATATTATCCTTTACCTGCAATTTGTTGTTTATGAATTTGTAGAATAGGCCCGGTTCTGTTTTACATTTATCTGCTATCCCTTTTTCAAAATTTCTTTCTGCCTCTCTCCTTACTGCTGTATAGTTGTTTCTCGCATCTTTGTATCGCTGGTATGTTTGGGGGTTTGGCCTCTTCCTATACTGATTCCATTTTTGTGTCTTTTGGTCTCTTGCCCTCTCACAATTTCTGTCGAACCAATCCTGTTTTCTGGCCCTGCATCTCTGTTTTGGTATGAATGTTTGTGTGCCTTCTTCGTATAGTTTTAAAAATTTGGCATACATTTCATTTACTTCCCTGCCTAGCAACAATTCTGTCCAATTACACTCATTAAAAAAATTTCGAAGTTCCCCATAGTTGCCTCTCCTTAAATCGAGTTTATCAACTGTTTCAATGTCCCCATTTTCTTCTAGATGATATCTTAAAGCATCGCTTAAGACCGTCTCCCATTGAATGGTTGCAAGGTCTACATTTATTTTTTCCCAGTCGATCCTCTTATTGTTGAAATTGAATTGATTGAATATTACTTCTCGCTTGTTGGGTCTCTTAGACCTACTACCGTTATTTATGCTAGCTCGCGCTCCAATGAGCTTATGGTCTGAGTATGAAGTATCTGAGATTGTTATGTCTCTGATTAGTTCATCATTGTTTGTAAATAACAAGTCTAGTGTGTTTTCGTTCCTAGTTGGTTCTGTAATCTGTTGATTGAGCGAGAATTTGTCACAGAATCTCAAAAGTTCTCTGACCTGTGGTTGGTTATTTCCCGGGTCATTCCCTGCTATGATATTTGTGTTTGCCATTCTCCATCTTAGACTCGGTAAATTGAAATCTACAAGGAAGATAATATCTAGAGCTGGGTTTGCTAGGTTATCAAGTATGTTCTCTACTTTGTGCATCTGCTCTGTGAATTCCTCAACCGTTGTATCTGGCGGTTTATATATTAGAATAATAATTAGGTTTAGTTTCTCTACCTTAATTCCAAGTGCCTCTACCACCTCATTAGTTGAGTTTAGTAGTTCTGTGCATACCAGGTCCTCTTTAATATAAAGACCTACTCCTCCATTTGACCTAGTTTTTCTATCACATCTATATAAATTATAATTTGGAATCCAGATTTCACCATCCATGTAATCTTTTGTATGAGTTTCCGTGAATGCCCCAAATATTGAGTTTGACTCTAATAGGAGGCCATTTATGAACTTAACTTTATTTCTTGACTTTGGCTTTAAACCTTGAATGTTTGCAAATATGAATGATTGTCCATATTGTGTGTCACTTCTGGAAGGTTTTGGTAGTTCTCCCTCCTCTCTACCCTGACCCAGGGTGTGTTGTTGTGGCAATGGTTTGTCCAGTTTTGGAAGTGATACTGGGGAGTGTGGTAGTCTCTGTGTAGTTGGGGGGTGTAGTATGTGTGGGCTTGATGACGAACCGGAGTCCAGTCTTGGGCATTTTCCCCTCTCCATCCGTACTCCTGCCACGTTTCTGCCTCTGTTTCTCCCTCTGTTTCTGCCTGCCTCTAAAAAATTTTCAGGGCTATTATATTGGACTTCCTCTCTTATATAGCGCTGTGTACCTCTGATGTGGAAATCAGGGCAATGAAGATCGTAGCATTTCCTCTTATTAACCGAGAGTTTGCATAGTGTTACGAACCTTACCTCCTGTGGTTGGTTTCGGTTGTAAAATGTTGGTGGACACAGGGAGAGTGTATATTAGTATAAATTCCCAGCTGAGATCAGAGAGGCCGCGAGTCATCATTATTACTCCGCCCAGTAAAGTAGTGCCTTCTCAGCTGGAGATCATCAGAAATAATGTGAACTTGAATAGCTTTACTATGTAAGGGAAAAATGGACTCTATAAAAAAGTATGCATGGGGGAATACAGTAAATAAAATCATTAATGTGTTTGATAGCATATGTAAAGAGTAGAGTATTAAGGGGCGATGAGGCAAGAGAGGTGGACGCCATCTTGACTGAAGGGGGAGGTGTATCACTGCCGACCGTTCCTGCTATTTGAGGGTTTTTTTCCGGCCGTTCAGTCAGATAAGCCTATCCTTGTCTATATCCAGGGTTGCAAGATTGGGTAGAGTAATAATGCAGAAGTTGGAGAGGTTTTATAAGAGTCCAGGTTTCCTAGAGGCAAAAATATATGTGTCATTGGATGATAGCGGTTTGTGGCTGGGTGCATGACACCAGGAATGGGACAGTGAGCCGTGGGGTGGTCAGAGCCACTTGAGTTATAATACATATTGATCTTATGTTGTAAGGAAAACGCCTTGTTAAATGTAATCCTGTGACTTGTACGTATAAATTTGTGACTTGTGTACTAGGCTGTTTCCCTTACTCCTCATACTCCCTAGACAACCTTGTAAGGACCACCACCACCAAATTCTCACTAGCTCTCTATGACAACAAAAATGTATCACGGCTGATAACATCAGTAACACACCCCCGTGATGCATAGCTTAGGGTGAAAATATCTACATTCTGTATCAAAACGACATATGCCTTTCCCTAACCAAATTCGGCATTTCCGTGGGTGCATGAATGAGCATTCCGTGCCTCTGGGCCCATATCTGCACTGTCCTTTTGCATTATACCTGCAAATATTTTCATCTGTGATTGTATTCATCTTGTTTGTACCCGTGCATGACTTGGCTACCTCTGTGTTTTTTGTTCCAACTTTCTCATTTCTGCATTCATTCTCGGTACAGAGCACCACATGGTTCCCGAACTTTAGTTATCCAAAACTTCCAGTTTCCCGATTGGGGTTGGGGAGTCACGTTACACGAACTAAGTTCGGGTAGGAAGTAGTCCTCCAAGCTTCACGCTGGCCGGGGTTGGGGTTATCCTACACGAACCAAGTTCGGGTAAGGAAGCGGTCAGCCAAGCGTCGTGCCAGCCCGTGGTGGTGGGTGGGAGATGGTTTAGTTTGCTCACTGACAGTGTCAGGCGCCGCCTGCTACCCTGTGACGTCACAGACTCACGGCCTATTGTTCCCATTGTTTGAATTTGTCACGAGACTGGAGTGTTCATTCCGTGACTTTGTTTTACATATCAGCACAATCAAGGAACATCCGTGCACCATGTCGACTCCAAATGCACGCATTGTGTCAGTGAAAGCATCTACAAGCGGGTTACGTAAAAGAAAGAGGTCAGTGATGACATTTGAGAAGAAAGTTGAAATAGTCAAGAAAGTTGAGAGTGGTGTCCCGAGAAGCGTCATGTGCGCTGAATATGGCATTAGTAAAAGTACTGTTTTTGATCTTCTTAAGGCTAAACCTATCATTTTTTACTATTTCTCTAGAAGTGAAAGTGATAAAGCAATACGAAATAGAAAGGTAGTAAGTAAAGCAAAGGTGGAGAGTGTTAATAACGCAGTGTGGGAGTGGTACAAACAGAGACGTGAGGTGATGAAGAAGCCAGTGGCAGGCTGGCTGCTCGTGGAAAAGGAGCGTGAATTTCACCAAGCAATGAAAATTACTCAAAAGTGTGTATACAGTGATGGATGGCTCAGAAGTTTTAAAACCCGTCATGGCATTAGGTTCATTAAAGTGCATGGTGAAAGACAATCTGCTGATATTGTTGGTGCTGATGAGTATGTAAGTAAATTTGCGGAGATGGTGCAGGAACAAAATTTATCTCCAGAACAAATTTATAATGCTGATGAGACAGGTTTGTACTGGCGTATGCTTCCCACAGAAATGATGGCTCATAGTGGTGAGGACGATCCTTCAGGTGGTTATAAACAGAACAAACAGAGAATTTCTTTGTTGTGTTGTGCAAATGCAGCTGGCACGCACAAATTAAAATTACTTGTGATTGGAATTAGTAAAAACCCCAGGGCTATAAAGTCAGCCAGGTACCTCCCTGTGATTTATAAGGACCAGCCAAGTGCGTGGATGTCTCGAGTAATATTTGTCGAGTGGTTTAATAAGAACTTTGTACCCGAGGTGAAGGAGCACCTGAAAAGTGTTGGTCTCCCGCAAAACAGCAAAGTTGTGCTGCTGCTAGATAACAGTTCAACGCATCCACGAGGTGATGAGCTAGTAAATGGCAGTATTATTGGAACGTTCTTGCCACCCAATACAACATCAGTGATCCAACTCATGGATCAAGGAATAATTAAGAACCTTAAACACCACTACAAGAGGATGTTTGCCACACGTCTTAATAATCAGCTTGGAACACTTAAGTACTTTTATAAAGTCTTCACAATAAAGTCAGCTATCTGGACTATTGCTAGTGCATGGGATGAGGTAAAGCAGACAACACTAAGAAATGGTTGGAAAAAACTTTGGTCCACGTCAAGTCTGTTTCCTGAGGAAGATGACGAGGCAGATTTTGAAGGATTTGCGGTGAAGAAAGTTAGCGAGAAGAAAAAATTAAGAGAGGAACTCCTAGCCTATGTCAAGGGGATTAAGTCCCCTGAGCTTAGAGCAGAACTGGTGACTGAAACAATAGAAGATGACATAGATGGATGGATAGATTTTGATGAAGCCCCAAACAATCGAAACATGACTAATGATGAAATTATAGAATTAGTATGTGCAGCAAAAAACCAGCGTTGAATGTAATGAAACGCCATTTTCTGGGTGAGCCCCGGAGGCTCCCTGGAGCTTATCGGGCTAATGTATGTTATGTTAGACCGGGACATTAGCTAAGTAGTTCAGACCTACCAGGGACCAGCGCCAGAACCTGGCCCCTTCAGAGAGGTTTCAGGGAGCAATGGCCCTGGAAAACCCCATATGGTTGGGGGTTTTCCTTATCTGCCATCGACCGGGGTTAGGCACCCAGAAAGGTAGGCGTAACAAAACAAACCCCACATGGTAAGAAACTACAACAAAAACCGAACAGAGAGGTAGAAAACTCCCTACAATCCCACGGAAACAAGCAAACATCACACTTTACTGCCGCGCCGATCGTCCGCGCAGCCCTCCCCACCCCGGGAGGGGGAGGGGGGAGCCCCGGACCTACCGTGACGGCTGCCAAGCTCCAGTTCGGAAGCTAAGCTTCAACCAACGCGAAAAAACCGCCGACCGGTGGGAGGGAGGGTTTCCAGGGAGCCTCCGGGGCTCACCCAGAAAATGGCATTTCATTACATTCAACGCTGGTTTTCTGTGGGTAGCCCCTACGGCTCCCTGGAGCTTCATACCCAAAGAGAAGGAAAAGAAAGGGCTAACCCGGGAGGCGGCCGCCACAAACTCTGCAACGCAAAGCCAAGACAACCGGTCGCAAACCTGCGACCCAAGGCAACAAGAACGCCCAAGAACAGACGCACATATGGATGGGCGGCCAAAAACCTGTGCGACCCACAAATCCCTGCGCCCGAAACGAGCCCGAGACGTCACCAACACAGCAGCAAATGCTGCAAACGTCTGAACAGCACGGGCGCAAAGACAGACCGCAGGAAGAAGGAAAACACTGCGGACGACCTGGGAGACCCGAGCCCTGAAAACAGGGAACGAAGGAACCGGATCAACCACAGTGCATCCCCAGGCACGGTACACCAGCAACAGCAAAAAGCACAACCGGACAACACAGGACGCACCCCCCGGCCAAACCAAACAAGTACCAATACCCCAAGAACCCCTCCGGAAAGCAGCCGTCTCGACCGTCGCCAGGACAGAGAAAGGCTGCACACCAATAAAGCTACCACCAGTACCAAAGAGGAGGAAACTGAAACCGAAGGGGCTACCACAAACTGAGGGGAAGATAAGAAGGCACCCTGAACAAGGACCAGGATGGCTCAGGCGACTCATGAGCAGGCCGGAGGGGAAACAAAACGCGAGAAAACGTAATAAACGTCATACTGTCTCCAAGACGAAGCTCGCAGGTGGGACACCGTCAACAAAGCCACCAGAACACCATAGAGATGGTGATACCTGCATCAAAATACCAGACGCGAAGAGCCAAAGAGAAGGCCGAACCAGTCACGGACAGGACCGATTCGGCCTGCTGAAAGAGGCGAAGCCTCAGGAAAAACGCCCCGGGTACGGACATCTATCAAGCAGCGTCTGAAAAGAAGGCCGGGCCGGCCACCATGGAACCATAAGGACTGGTCTCGTGGGAATGGGCTGCAACCGAGCCAGAACCCGAAGCAACAGCTGGACCGGGAGAAGAGGTACAGGTACCCCCCACCTCGACCAGGCCTGCCGAAAGCCTCCACCGTGAAGTCCTCGCAGGTGGGAAGGGCGCCACAAAACGGGCGACGCCTAGACCACGCCGACCCGAAGACGTCCATGGCCAGGAGTCCATAAGCCCAACAGAGCCAGCAAAACGAATCGGCGACGACTGGCCAACCCACGAAGATGAATGAACCGAGACAGCTGTCCACCAGGACGCAGGACACACCCCGGACACGAACCACACGGTTAACCAAACCCCCTGTGGTTCCGGCAAGAACCACCAGAGAACAGTCCAAACAGAGCTGAATGGTAGAGTACCTAGTGACCCAAACCCTCCGAAGCGCAAACCAGACAGCCATGAACACCTGAACCGGGCTGTGAGCCCGACGGACAGACAGACTCCATCAACCTCGGCCGACCTGGTGAGCACTGGTCACAAAGCCCCAGCCGAGAGACGACCCGTCCGTGAACACATCGAGCGAAGGCTCGGGGAGGTGCCAAGGCACGGAACCCCGAAAACCCCAAAGAGGAAGCTGGTGACGCAGCACCAACACCAGATCCCCAGAGGAACCCAAGGAATGCAAGAGGCGGAAGGGGAGTCTCCGTAGGAACCAACCGACGCCGTAGCCAAACCCGACTCCGCGGGCAGACAAGCACGCCGAAGTGCAAACTCCCGCACAACCGCCCAAGCAACCGCTGAGCAACCCGGGACCCCCTCCTGAACAGCCAAAGGCGGGACCACAGCCGCAGTAACACTTCTGGAGGGAAGACAATGAGGGGCCCAAGCGCCTGAAACAAGGCCCAGGTCCGAACCCGGGACGGAAACAGAAGGAAAAACCTCCAGATCACCAGGAAACCAAACCCAGCGATCTGGAAAGAACCATCCCCTGGCGAGCAGACAAGCGGACTGACTGGGAGCCCACTCCAGCCAGTCGTCGAGGTAGGCCAGACACCGAATCTCAGACGCAGACAGGGCACTAAGATCCGGTAAAGATGCAAAGAGTATACAAAGTGCCCTTTACAAAATAGGGAAGGCAATAAAAACAGCAAACCTGAAGCCCCACCACCAAAGCATTATATGACAATCATATTAAGACATATTATGACATATGACAATCATTATATGACAATATGACAATCATAATCAAAGCATAATATGACAAAGAGTGCTGGGAAGACGGGACACCACGAGAGTAGCTCTCATCCTGTAACTACACTTAGGTAAGTACACATAGGTAATTACCAACCGTGCTAGCCCCAGAAAAACTGGAGAGGAACGTGCCAAGAAGTGACCTGGAGGTCCAGGTCCACCATCTATGCACCCGGCCCTAACAGAATCCGAACAGGAGACAACAGTCCTCCGAGGAGGGCAGAGGATCCAGGGCGCAGACTGAAGTAGTCCAGAAGAACTGCAGACCGGAAAAGCTCATGACTGCAAAGAGCAGACGGGAAAAGCTCATGACTGCAAAGAGCAGACGGGAAGCCCAGAAGGATGGGGCGGATCGACCACGCCCCACGCACCCACGAAGAGGAAATGACGAAGCGCAGGGGAAGAAGCCCACCCCGCCAGCTCTGAACCCCCCCAAGGGGGAGAAGCCGTCCTCCGACGCCAGCAGAGGCCGGAAGACAACCCAAAGCGCCCACCAACAGCGGGACCAAGCGAGAGGCAACAGAGCAAGCTGCTCCCCCAGCGCCCAGTCAACAGAGAAGGGAACAGAACCCCTTCCGAAAGAAAAAGTACACTACCAAAGTCATGAGGAGAGACTACGGGAATGAAACCACACTTCGCTGGAAGATGAAGTGAGGGGCGACCTGATCACCACATTCAAGATACCCATGGGAATCGACAGGGCTGATAAGGACAGGCTATGTAACACAAGGGGCACACGCACTAGGGGACACAGGTGGAAACCAAGTACCCAAAAGAGCCACAGATAGAATTAATTTTTTTTTTTTTTTTTTTTTTTTTTTTTTATATATATAGTGTCAGAATGGGAACGGGAAAGCACTAGGAAGTAATGTGGCGACTCCTCACACAAGTAACGAGGCTGACCCCCATACAATGTCACATGTAGACATGACAGAGCCCAAGAGGCACAGGAACCGATACACCTGTTGATGGACGGTTGAGAGGCAGGACCAAGGAGCCAGAGCTCAACCCCCACAAGCACAACTAGGTGAAGACATATATTGTAAAAGCACAAGCCACCGACTAGTGGCAGAGAGCACTACGCCGGCCAGGCAAAGAAGGCACAAAACTGCATCAAAAAGCCCACCTCGACAGCAAAACCACAAAGCCCCAGCACAACCACAACATGTGCCAAGACCCAAAAAGCTCAGCCTGCAAGCCAGGAAGACCCCGGAACCCCAAAAGGCAGAACCGGGGCACACGAGGAAACAAAGTCCCCTGAACCCACAAAAGGGGGCCCAAGAGGAAGAAACCTCCAGAACGAAACCAAGGAACCCAAAGGAACCCAGAATCGAACCAGGGGGAGCCCAAACCACCACATTTGCCGGCGGAGAACACCACTGAAAGGCAAAGCACAGACCCCAGCAGAACGCCCTGGGAAAACGGTCCCAACAGACCGAAAACCGAGGGGCAAGGTGTGGGAGCAAGCATACCAGCCAGGGGCACTGAGCCTAAACCCATAGGCTCAGACCCAAAATCAACACCCAAACGTTCCCAGAGGAACAGGCAACGGCAAGAAAACACCAGAAAAACAAAGAAACGACAACAGGAGAACAAAAACCCTGAAAAATTTTTGAAAACTCACCAGAGACGCTCGCTCGCACACCCAGACGCATGTAAACAAACTGCAACGCCGCCCTGGTGGCCACGCCGTGAAACCGGCAGACAAAAATGGCCGCCAGCAGGGGCTGTGACTGACGCTAAATACACAAAAACACGCCAGCAAATGTGGGAAGCTAGCAGACTGGAAGGGCGAAAAACGCCGCCCAACAGCAGAAAAACCCCTGAAGGGGCAAAACCGCCCCAGAACTGCTAGCAGGCAACCCCCACAGCCCCGGGAACCAACAACAGAGGCCCCGGGGCAGAACTGTCCTCCAAGCCCTCCGCCCTTAAAGAAAAGCAAGAGTCCATGGGAAAGGCAACAAGAAAGGGCCGCTGGTAAGACCCAGAAGCCTTGGCAGGAGGCACAGGCTCAAACCTCCGTCCCCAACCCGAACGGGGCAGCCCCCGAAAACCGCCCGAGTCTCTGCCGCAACTAAACCCTGCCCCGACCCCGAAACCCGCAGACGGTCCGGAGCCGGGAACATGGAGAGAAAGGGGCGAGCAGCACCTAACCAAACGGGGCGGCCACGGGGCATTCGAGTGGGAAACCAACCTAGCATGTTGCAGCAACCTAACCTAGCTTGCAACATGGATGCCGCCTGTACTCTGAACAGTAATAACATCAGGAGAGTACTGGAGAACAAGCAGAGAATCACTCGCAAGACTCCGGGTCAAGGTGTCAGTGACCCAACGGGCAGCACGACGGAGGTAAAATTGGCGACTGTCACCCGGAGACAATGGAACAGCAACCAACGATCCCGTACAAGACGGGTTGGAACCCGGAAGACACATTCAATGGTCCCCCGAGCCCAGACAGGGGTTTCCAGGGCCCGTAGGGTAACAACTACGGGAAGCCCGGGCAAGGTGTTGCTAACCGGTTAAGAAACCCAAACATAACAAGAGGGTAGATTATAGCACTGAAAACCCCTGAGACGTGTACAAGCACGGGGGCCTAGCAGAGGGCCGCCAAACACTACCAGTGGAACTATAACCACCTTAGGCAGACCCCCACCAGGCAAGAAAAATGAAAAACAAAAGAAAAACCCCGCAAAAGTACACAGTCTCCAGAGGCAACAGAAACCGGCCGCCGCTTAGGTGGCAGGCTGCGCAACACCTTGACGCCCTAACCAGCACAATACCAATCCCTACCCAGGGCCAAACAAGGGCCCCAAGCCCCAGCTGGCCCCAAGGGCGAGGCAAATGCCGTGCAGCAAGAACCTCAACGGGAATGGTTCCCGAACGCCCCAGGGAAGATAACCCTGTTACGCAAGGGCAGTACTCACAGGGCGCTTAGGGAAGGCAGCCACTAAGCACATGCAGCCCCGGCACTGATGAAGTACTCCTGGCCACCGCACACCACAACACACGACAGTGAACGCCACACAAGGCAAACACCGCCTAGGAAACTGAGGCCAGAGAAGCGTCAATCCCGGTTGACATTAGCGAACGAACTGGAGCTTGGCAGCCGGCGCGGTAGGTCCGGGGCTCCCCCCTCCCCCTCCCGGGGTGGGGAGGGCTGCGCGGACGATCGGCGCAGCAGTAAAGTGTGATGTTTGCTTGTTTGCTTGTTTCCTTGGGATTGTAGGGAGTTTTCTACCTCTCTGTTCGGTTTTTGTTGTAGTTTCTTACCATGTGGGGTTTGTTTTGTTACGCCTACCTTTCTGGGTGCCTAACCCCGGTCGATGGCAGATAAGGAAAACCCCCAACCATATGGGGTTTTCCAGGGCCATTGTTCCCTGAAACCTCTCTGAAGGGGCCAGGTTCTGGCGCTGGTCCCTGGTAGGTCTGAACTCCTTAGCTAATGTCCCGGTCTAACATAACATACATTAGCCCGATAAGCTCCAGGGAGCCGTAGGGGCTCCCCATAGAAAAGCCAGACGAGTGCAATGAAGAAGATGGAGAGGAAGAGGATGAAGAAACGTTAAAGGAAAATTGTAATATGGAAAAAATTCAGAACAATTTTGAAGAAATTCTGGCATTTATGGACACGAGTAACATCGAGCTTGAAATTAAGGACATGATGAGTCAGTACAATTTGTATATGAAGTTTTTAAAAACAAGAGCCAAGGGAATGAAACAAATGTCAATTACAGAGTCTTTTGCAATGGCTTCCAAGAAAGCTCGCATTGCATCACCTGCACCTCCTTGGGAAAGAGTGATCACGTCCTGTTAGACATTAAATATGCTTTAAGATATCATCTAGAAGAATATGGGGACATTGAAACAGTTGATAAACTCGATTTAAAGAGAGGCAACTATGGGGAACTTCGAAATTTTTTTTAATGAGTGTAATTGGACAGAATTGTTGGTAGGCAGGGAAGTAAATGAAATGTATGCCAAATTTTTAAAACTATACGAGGAAGGCACACAAACATTCATACCAAAACAGAGATGCAGGACCAGAAAACAGGATTGGTTCGACAGAAATTGTGAGAGGGCAAAAGACACAAAAATGGAATCAGTATAGGAAGAGGCCAAACCCCCAAACATACCAGCGATACAAAGATGTGAGAAACAACTATACAGCAGTAAGGAGAGAGGCAGAAAGAAATTTTGAAAAAGGGATAGCAGATAAATGTAAAACAGAACCGGGCCTATTCTACAAATTCATAAACAACAAATTGCAGGTAAAGGATAATATCCAGAGGTTGAAAATGGGAAACAGATTCACGGAAAATGAAAAGGAAATGTGTGAAACATTAAATGAAAAGTTCCAAAGTGTGTTTGTACAAAATGAAATCTTCAGAGAACCAGACACAATAAGAATTCCAGAGAACAACATAGAGCGGATAGAGGTGTCTAGAGATGAAGTGGAAAATATGCTAAAGGAGCTCGGGAGGAACAAAGCAGCTGGCCCAGATGGCGTTTCACCATGGGTTCTGAGAGAATGTGCATCTGAGCTCAGCATTCCACTTCACCTGATCTTTCAGGCATCCCTGGGTACAGGAATCGTAGCAGACGTGTGGAAACAGGCTAACATAGTTCCAATCTACAAAAGTGGCAGCAGGGAAGACCCCTCAATTATAGACCTGTATCATTGACAAGTGTAATAGTGAAAGTATTGGAAAAGCTAATCAAAACTAAATGGGTAGAACACCTGGAGAGAAATGATATAATATCAGACAGACAGTATGGTTTTCGATCAGGAAGATCCTGTGTATCGAATTTACTCAGTTTCTATGATCGGGCCACAGAGATATTACAGGAAAGAGATGGCTGGGTTGACTGCATCTATCTGGACCTAAAAAAGGCTTTCGACAGAGTTCCACATAAGAGGTTGTTCTGGAAACTGGAAAATATTGGAGGGGTGACAGGTAAGCTTCTATCATGGATGAAAAATTTTCTGACTGATAGAAAAATGAGGGCAGTAATCAGAGGCAATGTATCGGAATGGAGAAATGTCACAAGTGGAGTACCACAGGGTTCAGTTCTTGCACCAGTGATGTTTATTGTGTACATAAATGATCTACCAGTTGGTATACAGAATTATATGAACATGTTTGCTGATGATGCTAAGATAATAGGAAGGATAAGAAATTTAGATGATTGTCATGCCCTTCAAGAAGACCTGGACAAAATAAGTATATGGAGCACCACCTGGCAAATGGAATTTAATGTTAATAAATGTCATGTTATGGAATGTGGAATAGGAGAACATAGACCCCATACAACCTATATATTATGTGAGAAATCTTTAAAGAATTCTGATAAAGAAAAAGATCTAGGGGTGGTTCTAGATAGAAAACTATCACCTGAGGACCACATAAAGAATATTGTGCAAGGAGCCTATGCGATGCTTTCTAACTTCAGAATTGCATTTAAATACATGGATGGCGATATACTAAAGAAATTGTTCATGACTTTTGTTAGGCCAAAGCTAGAATATGCAGTTGTTGTGTGGTGCCCATATCTTAAGAAGCACATCAACAAGCTGGAAAAGGTGCAAAGACATGCTACGAAGTGGCTCCCAGAACTGAAGGGCAAGAGCTACGAGGAGAGGTTGGAAGCATTAAACATGCCAAAACTAGAAGACAGAAGAAAAAGAGGTGATATGATCACTACGTACAAAATAGTAACAGGAATTGATAAAATCGACAGGGAAGGATTCCTGAGACCTGGCACTTCAAGAACAAGAGGTCATAGATTTAAACTAGCTAAACACAGATGCCGAAGAAATATAAGAAAATTCACCTTCGCAAATAGAGTGGTAGACGGTTGGAACAAGTTAAGTGAGAAGGTGGTGGAGGCCAAGACCGTCAGTAGTTTCAAAGCGTTATATGACAAAGAGTGCTGGGAAGACGGGACACCACGAGCGTAGCTCTCATCCTGTAACTACACTTAGGTAATTACACTTAGGTAATTACCTGACTCATTGCGTGTTGACCCAGTCAACCCAACAACTTCAGTCAATCCAACACCATCAACATCCACCACCACCTCTTCCATGTAAATAACTATGCTTCATCAACATCGATCATCAACATAAGCGGATCAGGACTTCAATTATTGGTGAGTACAAACAAAATACGGTCACGCATTTACGCTATGAACCTGTCGATTTTTTTCCCTAGATTTTTTCACACATTTTTTTATATTTTTCCTCCATTTCTCGTATACGAACTTACATGTTAACCGACGGGTCTCGTCCCCAAGGGGTTCTGAAACCAAGTGGTGCTCTGTATTGCCCTTATCTTTCTCCTTGTTGTTCTCGTCTTTCTCATTTGTGTTCTCATTCGTCTCATTTTTTCTCTCCTTATTCATATCACCAGTTTGCTCTACAATATTGCCTTCATTTTTGTGTACCTCGACACCATGTCCTTCTACATTGCTACTTTGAGTCTCTAAATTCTTAGTCCCTGGGTTGTGCTCAGAGTTCGTTGCTGTCTTTATATACTCTGCATATATTTCTGGTAGTTTTTGTGTGAATTGCAGCCTGTGTACTTCAGGAATGTTATTCATTAGTTTGGTAATGTTTTCCCACATCTGTCTGTCACTTTGACAGATCCAGTAGTTATCTTCCCGGTTTGCATATTGTGTAGGTAATCCTGTACAACTCAGGTGAAATCTTATGTTACAAATGTTACATACAATGCCTACAACACTCTTCCGAAGTGGCTTAAAGCAGCCTCCACACTCCCCCATGTTACGTTTGTGGTGTTATAATATTATATGAATATATTTATAATATTATATGTACGTATATATAATATGTATACAGTATATTTATAATATTACATATGTTTATTTGTTCAAGTTTATGTGGAGGTACTTATCGCCTTGTGGAGAAATATGGTCCCCTTGGGGACTGTACAGACAGAACAGAACCCCAGGGAGAACCCCCCAGGGAAACAGTCAAAACAAACCGAAAAACCGAGGTACAAGGTGTGGGAGCAAGCATAACAGACAGGGAGCTGAAGCCAGAGAAGCGTCTATCCCAGTTGACATAGCTTACGAACTGATGCTAGGCAGCCGGCGAGGTAGGTCCGGGGCTCCCCCCTCCCCCTCTCGGGGTGGGGAGGGCTGCGCGGACGATCGGCCCGGCAGTAAAGTGTGATGTTTGCTTGTTTGCTTGTTTGCTTGTTTCCTTGGGATTGTAGCGAGTTTCTACCTCTCTGTTCAGTTTTTTGTTTAGTTTTTTTTACCATGTGGGGTTTGTTTTGTTATGCCTACCTTTCTGGGTGCAAACCCCGGTCAATGGCAGATAAGGAAAACCCCAACCACAAGGGGGTTTTCCAGGGCCATTGCTCCCTGAAATCTCTCTGAAGGGGCCAGGTTCTGGCACTGGTCCCTGGTAGGTCTGAACTCCTTAGCTGATGTCCCGGTCTAATATAACATACATTAGCCCGATAAGCTCCAGGAAGCCGTAGGGGCTCCCCACAGAAAATTATACAGACAAACAAGGACGGCCCCACGAAGAAGCATGTAAGGGCCAAACAAAACGCCACAACCAATCCCAAACTCGCATCCCCAATATCAAAACTGCAGCAAAATGTCACCTCATGACGTCATGACATGACACAGTGTAACATTTACTCCATAACAATAACATTTACCTCCACCATTGTACCTCATAACACGGCAAAGGTGGGGCCCCTTTGGATTGACTCAAGCATGAGTTGGACATGCATATGAGTGGGACCGGATGGGTATAATAGGAGCTGGCTCGTATGGGCCGATAGGCCCTCTGCAGTCACCTTTGTTCTTATGTTCTGATATCGGTATTCAAAAACCACACACACCAGAGTCTGGCCGAAAAAGACGCCAGACCGCATAAACTCACCTGCAGAATGTAGGCACTAACGCGTCACGGACACAACATAGCCGAGAAGATGCCAGGAGCACCGCCTGAGGAAGAAGGCCAGAGCCGCACCTGTAGGAGAAGAGTAGGGTAGAGACGAATGAGGTGCCCCACACCCATATGCAAGGAAAACCCAGCAACCTCCCCATAGCAGCAATCCAGAACACCCCCAGCATCTACGGGGCACGGACTGGAGAGACGAGAGGAGCGAAGAACCCGAGAGAATAAGGACGCGGAACACCAGCACCTGTGTACACTGTCCAGAACAAAACAAACTCCCACGGCGTATACGCAGGACGCATGAGGTCCTAACCGCACAATCCCGCTCAGTGGGGAGAGCACCAACAAGGAGTATTGCAAAATATTAGCAGTGCCCAGACAGAGCACAGAGAGAAGATATAATGACAAAAGAACGAGACAGTATCGAAAACCAAGAAGAAGCACGGAAGAGGACCAAAGAGTCCAAAAAAGACTGGAGGTAAGCCTCAGCGGAAGACAACAGACGGTCCAATAATGAGGGAAGAATCGAAGATCTTCCCGAACCCTCAAGATCTCACAGAAGCAAACAAAATCACGAAGGCTCATAAAGGCACAGTCGCACCCAAGACCAAAAGTTATGCAGAACCCCAATAATAGGGGAACATAACCCCAACATGGCGGAGAAGTCCCGTCCCAGAGAAAAGGGGGGTAGAAACGGAGAAAAGTACCCACCAAGAGGAGGAAACCGAATGGACCTGAAGGAACAAGGATCCGAACCCGGGGAGGGGTCGACGCCCAACAACCCATACGCAGATGGGGAAAGGAAAAACCCCACTCCCCATAACTGCAATCCCTGCACTGAGGGTACAAAACCCCGACGAGGTTCAACGGGGCCCGAGGCCCCCCTCAAGTCAGCCCCTCTCCAACCCCGGGAACCTCCACGGCAGGCCTCTGGGCCGAGCCGTCCCCCCAAAGCCCTAGCCTTACAAGAAAAAAGCCGGGGCAGCCGGAAAAGTACTAAGGAAGGGAGCCCACTGGCAGACTCATACAACCCGGCTGGAGGAACAGGCTCAAATGCTTCCGTCGCTACCCCGGAAGGGGAAATCACCAAGACCGCCCGAGTCTCAAGACCACCGAATCCCTGCCCCGACCGCGAACCCACAGACGGAAAGGATCCGGATGCAGGGAGGAAGGGGGGGATGGAGACCAGATGAAATCACAACGGGAAAAAGACAAGGAAGTGAGGAAGGAACAAAGCCGAAGCAACCAACACCCCCAAGCCCCATCACAACAACCAAAACGGGGCAGCCTTGGGGCCTCCGGGGAGCAAACAACCTAACACGTTGCAACCACTTGAACCAAACATGCAATGCCCGTGCTGCCTGCACCCGCATAGTCAGCATAAGACCAGGTAACCGAGTCACAAACAAGCAACGAAACTCGCAGGACTCCGGGTCAAAGGTGCCACCGACCCCACAGGCAGCAGACGGAGGCGAAAACAATGAGAGTCACCCTGAGACAAGGGGACAGAGCAACCCTCAAACTCGCACAAAGCAAGGGGGGACTCAGGTCACATCCATTGGACTCATGCGCCCCCATGGGGATTCCCAGGGTCCTGAGATGGAACTCATGCTCAGGAAATCCCAGGCAGGGTACTGCTAACCGGCGCCCAAAACTACCAAGCATCTTTCTAAAGCTGAACCTCAGGGACATGTACACTCACGAGGGACCTAGCAGGGGGCACCACCAGAAGAAAACCGTATTAGGTCAGATACCAAGGGCAAACAAGGCAGACCCCCACACAAGGCACAAATAAAAAGAAAAACAAAACCCCCAAAGAGAGGATAACGTACCCAAAGGAACAGAGCCGGCCGCTATGAATGGTGAAAACAAGCTGCGCAGCACCCCTGAGCCCTGTACCAGTGCAAACTGCCTCTTTCCTTAAGGTAAACAAGGGAGACAAAACACCCAAGCACCCCAAAGGGTGGCCAAAAAAACGAGCAGTTAAACAGCCCAGCAGAGGCAGGACCCAAGGAACTTGTGGAAGGCAACCCCAAGCCACAAGGGCAGTACTTACAGGGCACCTAGGGAAGGTAACCCTAAGCGCATGCAGTCCAAGTACTGAAGAATAACTCCTGGCTCTTGCACCACTGGAAAACAGCCACCACACTCTAAGCAGAGTGCTGAAAAATCACTGGAGCCAGAGCACTTGACCTCTGCCTCTAGCATCAGCCTTAGAACTGAAGGGAGGATAGCCAGCATGAGGGTTTGGGGCTTCCCATTCCCCCCTCCCAGGGAGGGAGGGAGCTGCGCAGACAGCGGCGCGGCGACATGTGACGTCATGCTCATTTGCTCGTTTCTTTTTGGGAAGTTCTATCCACTTGTTCAGCTTTTGGTAGCAATTTTCACCAGAATAGGGGTTTGTTTTGGGACGCTTACCTTTCTGGGTGCCTGACCCAGTCGATGGCAGGCATAGAATGCTTCCAACCACACGGGGATTTCTATAGGCCATTGCTCCCCATGCCTCTCTGAGGAAGCCAGGTTCTGGCCTACTAATATCAGTAGGCTGATATTAGCATATCAGCCTGGATAGCTCCGGGGAGCTGACGGGGCTCCCCGCAGAAAGGTAGGCGAACCAAAACAGACCACTGTCTGGTTAACCTGTGCAATCTACATCCTAAACGATCAAAATAACTTCCCTAGAAACACACCCAACAAGCAACACTTTATGCAACTAACACTCTTGCTCATTGCCCGAAACACTATGCGTACTAGTGGCTTTAGGTATTGTATGTACTACCTCTATCTTTAAATCAATCAGAATGTTTGTACTGTAACTCTGCAACTATGTATGTACTTTTCCTAAATAAATTATTATTATTATTATTATTATTATTATTATTATTATTATTATTATTATTATTATTATTATTATCGCTATCCTCCCCCCCATAGGGAGATGGGATAGCTGGAAGCCTACCACTCCAGTTCTTGAATGATGAAAATTGCCGAAAGAAGGGAGGGAGAGAGGGTGTCAAGTAGCCTCCAGGGGCTCACCCAGGAAATGGTGTTTCATTACATTCAACACTCTTTTCTGTGATGAGCTCCATCGTCCACCCACAGCAAATTACCTGCAATTGCAATTACAAATCAGCAAATTACCTGCAATTTGTTGTTGATGAATTTATAGAATAGGCCTGGTTCTGTTTTGCATTTGTCTGCTATCCCTTCCTCAGTCATCCAGGGATGATCTACCTCTGACACCCATCTTTCAATACACATTGAGTAATCACACTAACGTGATGAGTTAATGAGAAAATCTGTAGGAGCAGTGATGATTCAGAGGTAGAACATTCTTGGATGACAGAGCCAGAGTGCAGGGGGGAAAATTGTGTGAAAATCCTGATCCAGCTTCAGTGGAAGCCTTGGGAAAACCTTGTGAGCTCAGTAGAACTCCAGACTGCAATCCTTTTATTATGTCATGGCCTAATTGACTGAGGCGTGTGTGGGAACACCCACCGCATAGGTTCGAACCCTCATCACTGCTCCTACGGATTTTCTCATCGACACATCACATTAGTATGATTACTCTCTGTGAATATCCAAATTGGTAACAGTAGTTGGTAAATTCCTTAGTGTCTTCATTGGTAAGTTGAATTTCCAGGGACATATATTAAATATAGCAACAATTTTTTTTTAAACAGTTGGCATTCTAAACTCAGATACTATGTACCTCACCCTGCCCTTGTAATGCTTTATTACTCACTCATCTATACTGTACTTATCTCACCTATGGTGAGATAAGTAGGAGGTCTGGTCGACAACCGGGGCCACAGGGATGCTAAGCCCCAAAACCACCTCAAAGTATGGTGTATCTGTGCTTGGGGTTCTACTACCCAAGATCATCTACGACCTCTAATTACTCAACACAAATCAACGATTAGAACAATAACAAACACATTCAGCACTCTGCCCCTTTACTTAAATTATCTTTGAATATGTTAGATATTAGGTCACTGCACATCCTCTCAAGTGTACTCTATATAAATATAACTGAACTATAATGCCAATCCTGGCCTTAAACGCTTCCTAGAAGGTTGTAACAGAACCCATGAGCACCACACCAGAAACAAATACCTATTTAATATTTCAAGAGTGCGACTTAATCAAAACAGAAATGTTCTGCAAATCAATAGACCCAAAATGTGGAATGACCTCCATAATCACATCAAAGACTGTCCTTCTCTCAACCAGTTTTATGGAGAAACTAAGATAAACTATGTACTGTAAATTGCTTATTTCCTGAATGTCAGCCAATGTATTGCTGTTATTCAACATTAATTACTGAACCCGTACTGCTGCTGTTATCTGCCATGTAAACGTTGACAAATTTATTCCTTCTTTTTATTCTGTAAAATTACTAACTACTGTTGTTACAATTTTTGTTGGTCATCCATCATGTAATAAGTCATTTTATTTTCTCTTTCTCTACTTTTTTTTATCTTGTTTAAGTCTTTATAGTTTTCCCACATTATGCCCAAAACGCTCTGCGTATTAGTGGCTTTAAACAATGTATTTGCCTACTTTTGTATCCAACAATCTGCTTGTTTCCTATGTATGTACTTTTTGCCTAAATCAAATGTTTTATGTTTATGTTCTTTACTTTTCAACAAACATCCTAATATTTATTATGCCAGTTTTCATTCTATCCCAAAATCACCCTCTCAATGTTCCTCTTTCAGTATACTGTACATGTCTTGCATCACATCCTACAGCACAGTATTCCTTATCTTGGACACTAAACACCAGAAATTACTTCAAAATGTCAATCAACACTTACCGCAATGTCATTATGGTTATCAAGTCTCATCAAAATTTCCCGGATACACTCCTCGGGTACTTCCTGCAGTGTTGGATGCACATCATCACCCGGCTGTAAAATACCCAAACATTAATCACTAATCAATAACAATTTATACTGTTTATGCTCGGTAATCTAAATTACATGGGGCCCATCCTCATTTGACAGCCAAATTTCTTACCAGGAATGTTCATAAATGAACAAATTTGCATTTTTTTTAATATTGAATACAGTATTCTCTACCTGTTGTATCTTAATGGTGGTGGCAATTGCATGTATATCCTGAAGTCGTCTTGAATGCTGTTCCCATAAAATGGTGGAGCCGAGCTTGTTGCCCCACAGGTAGTCTTCTAATCTTTTCCGAAGTTCTTGAAGGAGGTGCTGCAGAACATGTACATTCTGCTGGCTACTGGTCACTTCATGGGCTACCTCCTCTAACATACCAAAAAGCATCTGCAAACAAAAGATATTTATAATGTGGTAAATATTTCAATTCAAGGAACCTGGGAATTTTGTAAACCAAGTAAGAACCTTAACCCCTGCACTGCACTCACTGACATATCTCAGTTGATGGGTGGTGTGCTCACAGAGAAAGGTCGTTTGTTGGTACGTGATACCTCGGCGTACAAATGCCCCTATTTACAAACTTTTCAGGCTACGAGCCCAATTTCTTCGTAAAATGTGAATCGACTTAGGAGCTTTGCCTCGGGTAACGTAGTTTGTTGATAAGCATATGGGCGACATAGTGTGTGGTGCCTGGTCACATGGTCGCCCGCACTTCAGTTGATACCGCACTTAGTGCCTCCCACTAAGTGACGATCACGCATGAATTCTTTGTAAAGAATTTTATTGTTTTTTGGCTTTTTGGGGTTTTAAACATAAAAGTAATTATTATATATCATGCCATGGGTTCCAAGAAAGTCAGTAGCAAGGTTCAACCTAAGAAAACCACATGTGAGGAAGACCATAGAGGAAAAACAAGAGATCATTTGTAAATATGAAAATGGTACACAGGTTGTTGA
This sequence comes from Procambarus clarkii, assembly GCF_040958095.1. Taxonomy (NCBI): domain Eukaryota; kingdom Metazoa; phylum Arthropoda; class Malacostraca; order Decapoda; family Cambaridae; genus Procambarus; species Procambarus clarkii. The sequence continues at coordinate 34,042,102 of NC_091197.1, forward strand.
ACCAGAACCAGCTAGGCAGTACAACAAATCTTCAGGGGAGGAGGCAGTAAAGGATGTCCCTTCCTCATTAATTAAGAAAATGTGTGCAGTATAGGAAAACTGCAAAGTTTTGCTGAAAAGACTCACCCAGATAAAGCTGTAGCAAGCCGTTGCATTGTCCTCATTAATGACACTGTGATGTCTCACTACAGACAAGTGTTAAAATATAGGGAAAAACAAATGTCTTTAGACAGATTCTTAGTAAGACAAGCAAGCAGTGAGCCACAACCAAGTCCTAGTGGTATGCCTGCAAAACGTAGGAGAGAGAGTACCCCAGAGAAGTCATCAGTGCCTGATGTTATAATGGAAGGGGACTCCCCTTCCAAACAGTAACATCTATTATTTATTTATTTATTTATTTATTTATATATATACAAGAAGATACATTGGGTTTGTGAGAACACATAACATAGTGATTACATTCTTGTAAAGCCACTAGTACGTGCAGCGTTTCGGGCAGGTACTTAATCTAACAGAAAATTTTAAATAGGTAAATATTAGCAAAATTTATCAAATGATAACAGGTACATTGCAAGAAAAAAAATGAGATGAGAGAGATTTATAGGTATATTAAAGCACATTGGTAGCTCAGATTGATTGCATAGACAGCTTAACCCTTAAAGTGCGCATCACGTCATATGAAGTGTAAATCGTTCTACCAGTCAACTGCGCTTCACGTCATATGACGATTATGGGTACCGCGCACGATTTGAATGGCCCGCGGTGTAGCTGGGGGTCCCATACGCTGCCCAAGGGCTCTAGTAAACAGCGGCCATTTTGAAAAAAATTCCCGCTCACGAACCGAAGGCATGGGAGGCCTCAGTTTAGCGAGAGTCACCATGGCGAGCGCACGGTCAAACGCCTCACGGGCACGCACCACTCAATCCCTCACCCCAGAGAAAATAGCCCACGAATTATTCTCTGAAGGTGAAGAAAGTGTGTTTGATGATTCAGACAACGATGAGGATTATACACAGTTGTCGGGTGATAGTAGCAGCAGCAGTGAGAGTGACAATGGCATGGCGAGGCCTCTACGCCCACCCATGCCTCCTCGCCCAGTTTCTACCCCAATTCTACTACGACCTCACAGTTCCTGTGGATATTTTCTGTTTGAGGGTGACGAGTCAGAGGGAGGCGACTCCTTTTCTGGGTTTAGTGACTCGGATCATAGTTTTATTGAGCCTGTGGCTGGTACTAGTGGTGTAACTGGGCGAGAAATTGTCGCGTCAGCAGCATCTCGCCCAGCCAAGCGCCACGGCATGGCACCACATGAGGGACCAAGACCCTCGTGTTCACGTGCATCCACCTCACATGCATCCACCTCGCGTGCATCCACCTCGCGTGCATCCACCTCGCGTGCATCCACCTCGCGTGCATCCACCTCACGTGCATCCACCTCACGTGCACCCACCTCACGTGCACGTAGCCGCCGTGCTTCTCGCAGACGGTATTCAGCTCCTGGTCGCTGGTATGCATCGCTTCCTCGCCGTCTTTCCTCTGCATCTCGCAGGACGCCTGGTGTACTTGAGTGGAGTGATGGTGACGATTTTATTCCTAATATTCCTCACTTTGACGATAAAGATGTAGGGATTACAAACCTTTTCCCTAATCAAGGTGAGGACATGGCTGAGATGGAATATTTTACAGCATTCTATGATGATCCACTCATGGAATACATTGTACACCAAACGAACCTGCATGCTGCTTACCTGATTGAGAGGGAAATCACAGAATCTTCACGACTGCAGCGTTGGAAAAATACCACAGTTGCGGAAATGTATGTGTTTTTGGCACTCTGTTTGTTGATGAAGCACTGTCACAAACATGCAATAAGTGACTATTGGAGCAAGGACCATACAATACCAACACCTTTATTCGGGAAATATATGTCACGAGACAGGTTTCAGATACTCCTCAGGTGTCTACATTTTGGAAGTGTTCAGGACCGAACAGCTGATGATAGACTGTGGCGAGTGAGGCACTACATGAATGATGTTATTGGAAAATTCAGAGATTTTTACGTACCAGCACAGAAGCTGGTGATTGATGAATCTCTCGTACTTTTCAAGGGACGTGTTCCATTCAAACAGTACATTCCCTCAAAACGAAACCGATCTGGCCTGAAATTTTTTGTTCTTTGTGATTGTGAGACAGGATACGTGTTACACATGATTCTGTACTCGGCTAGTGATGTAGACATTCCCGGTAATGACGAACATGGATTCTCGGGGAGTGTAGTGAAGACCATCATGGCTTCGTGGATGAACAAGGGACGCATTTTATACACGGATAATTACTATACAAGTCCCTTGCTAGCTCGGCTCTTGCTAGAAAATAGAACTGGATTGGTTGGTACAGTAAAGCCACAACGAAGGGAAATGCCTGTGTTTGACAATGACATTGCAGTTGGTGAGTGTCAGAGAAGGAAAAGTGATAACATTCTGTCAGTTCGGTGGGAAGACAAAAGAGAGGTGAACTTGTTGACAACAATTCATGATGGAACAATGGTGAACAGTGGGAAAGTGAACCATAAAACAAACGCACCACTATATAAGCCAGACTGTGTTTTAGACTATAATATCAACATGCGGTTATCTTGAGATGATTTCGGGGCTTTTAGTGTCACCGCGGCCCGGTCCTCGACCAGGCCTCCACCCCCAGGAAGCAGCCCGTGACAGCTGACTAACACCCAGGTACCTATTTACTGCTAGGTAACAGGGGCCTTCAGGGTGAAAGAAACTTTGCCCATTTGTTTCTGCCTCGTGCGGGAATCGAACCCGCGCCACAGAATTACGAGTCCTGCGCGCTATCCACCAGGCTACGAGACCCTAGCCTATGCGGTTGATTGATAAATCGGACATGATGATTGGCACTGCAGAGTGTGTGCGGAAGACATGTAGGTGGACAAAAAAAGTGTTCTTCCATCTTGTGGACATGAGCATGCTGAACTGTTTCAACATGTACCTTGTGAGAACTGGACGTAAGCCCACTTTCCGTGACTTTGTATTTGATGCTGCAATACAGTTATTAGGAAAGTTTGCAAAAGATATCCCAGGTATTCAGCGGTCCATCATAAACCCACTGTTGCAGCATGCTGGTACTCCACGCCTCGCTCACACTGAAGGCTCCTAGCACACAGACTCAAGTATTTGCCACCAGCTTATTAGGAAAGCTACCTCTGCCCCGAAACTACCTCTGCCCGAAACGCTTTGCGTAATAGTGGCTTTAGGCATTGTATGTACTAGCTCTATCTATAAAGCCAACAAACTTTGTAAAATCTCTTTATGTATGTACCTTACCTAAATAAAATTATTATTATTATTATTATTATTATTATAGCTGGGAAGCGTGCAATAGCCCAACGTGATTGCTTGGTGTGTAAAACAACGACACGTAGAGACAAAAAACGGAAGCTTGTGCAAACATGGTGTGAAACGTGTGGTATCCCATTATGTGCTGTCGACTGCTTCAATGACTACCACAGTCTAGAAAACTTCTAAGTGTGCTTCAAAGTGTGTATAGCGTGTGCGAGTGTGTAAATATGTAAACATATAAGCAGATAGCGTGTGCGTGTGTGTAAATATATACAAATATAAGCAGAACATACAATATAATAGACTGTAATGACATATTATATTGCCGTAATTGAAAACATATGTGTGCGCCTGTGTATACTCAAATATGCAACAATTATTGATACAAAATATGTTCAAACATTATTTGAAACACAATTAGTGAAAAAATTGGATAAAATGCGCCTAGACATTGTAAATAAATAGCGTGAAAATATATTTGTGGCAACTCTGGCTGTTTGAGGACCGCACGCAACGCCTCTGGGGCGTGTACTGCATGAGCGAACATGCAGAATGTGACGTCATCGCTGAGCTTTCCGGCTCTATTGCAACAAAAGTAAGTACAATAGAATTTTTTTTTTTTTTCCCCGTGATCAGTGAACACAACTTAACAGATTAGCAAAAAAAAAAAAATTTTTTTTTTTCAAAATGACATGCGCCTGTGGGGATGGCAGGATATTAGACCCCGAGCATGTTAAGGGTTAAATGGTAATTTAACAAAGATTAATATGCACAATACAGCATATTTCTAGCACATATAAGAAGACAGCAATGATCACAATGGTAAAGTTATTTGGATTACGTACATAAAGATTGGGAGATTGGGTAACACTAGATACAGAGGAATTTTAAAGCTCAGTGTAAGGAAACTATGAAGAAGAAATTGGGTGCTTTTGGTTTTGGTTTTGAATGAGGAAAAAGTTGGACAGTTTTCAATTCACTAGGGAGTGAGTTCCATAGACTAGGTCCCTTTATTTGCATAGAGTGTTTACACAGCTTAAGTTTGACTCTGGGGATATCAAAGAGATATTTATTTCTGGTGTGGTGACAATGGGTCCTATTACATCTGTCCAGGGAGAGTTTCAGAGCATGGTTTGCATTTAAGAACAGGGTTTTGTAAATGTAGTTGACACAAGAGAATGTGTGGAGTGAGTATATGTTTAGCATGTTTAGGGATTCAAACAAGGGGGGGCTGAGTGTTGTCTGAAAGCAGAGTTTGTTATTATTCTGATAGCAGATTTTTGCTGGGTGATGATGGGCTTGAGGTGGTTTGCAGTGGTTGACCCCCATGCACAGATACCATAATTAAGATAGGGATAGATTAGTGCGTAATATAGTGAGAGGAGAGCAGAGTTAGGAACATAATATCTGATTTTGGAAAGTATACCAACTGTTTTAGAGACTTTCTTAGTTATGTGCTGTATGTGGGTGCTGAAGTTGAGTCTCTTGTCTAGGAATAGGCCAAGAAACTTTCCATCATTTTTATTACTGATGTTAATATTGTCTATCTGTAGCTGAATTGCATTTGTTGATTTGCTTCCAAATATGATGTAGTAGGTCTTTTCTATGTTTAGTGTTAGTGTATCTATAAGTGGACTTTTTTTAATTCATTATTCGCAACATTATTTAGTGTATGTGGGTTGGGGTCTGAATAGATGAGGGTAGTATCATCAGCAAACAATATTGGTTTAAGAATATTAGAGACATTAGGCAGATCATTGATATATAAGAAATAGGAGAGGTCTCAAGATGCTGCCCTATGGCACTCCAACGGTTATTGGTAAAGTGGGAGAGGTTATATCATTGATAGCTACACATTGGTGTCTGTCACTAAGATAGGATCGGATATAGTCCAGGACAAGGTCTCAGATTCCATAATGCTGGAGTTTAACCCTTAAACCGCGCAAATCATATATATATGATTTCAGTGACAAAATCGAAACAGCGCACATCATATATATATGATTTCGTGTCTAGCACTATAATTTAAACACCCCGCCTGGGACAGGGGCAGCTATAGTGCAGCCACAATCGATAGTTGCCAGATGCCACTTAGAAAAAAAAATCCAGGCCAACATTCTTGGGTGTAAGAGCTTCAGTATTAAGGAAGCCACCAAGGCTGGTGCACGCAGCACGAGCTCACAGCACCGCTGTTCAGCTTGTGACCACAGCGTCGCCTAAAAATGCCATAATATATATGATACTGCTTTATTTAGCGATGATATTATTACAGATGACCCCTGACTGTGATAAAACTGACCAGGATTCTAATAATTGCAGGATTGTGGTGATATTTAGCACTGTGCTCAATGGAGGGAGGAGTAATGCAGTGGGAGGGAGGGTGGTGGCGTCGTCTTCTGACTGTGTGTGGCCACCTTTTATTGACTGCACTCACCATACCAGCTTAGTGGTTCGCTATGGTGAACACAAATGTAGATACTTATATATAACGTGTGCATTGAGTGTAATAACAGCAAGAGGAGTAGGTTGGGAGCCGCCATTTTGGTGATGTAGGTGCGTCGTCTGCACGACTTGTCATGTTGTTTACTGGTGGCCACTATGGTCTTTGGGCACCATACCAGCTTATTTGTACAGGTATGGTGAATAAAACAGGTAGATGCTTATAATGTGTGTATATAGCATAATAACACCACAAACAATATTGTTGAAGGAGAAATATTAGTGCGTCTGGCCTTGAGGTCGGCCGCCACCAGCTGACTGTGTGAGTAATTACCTAAGTGTAATTACCTAAGTGTAGTTACAGGATGAGAGCTACGCTCGTGGTGTCCCGTCTTCCCAGCACTCTTTGTCATATAACGCTTTGAAACTACTGACGGTCTTGGCCTCCACCACCTTCTCACTTAACTTGTTCCAACCGTCTACCACTCTATTTGCGAAGGTGAATTTTCTTATATTTCTTCGGCATCTGTGAGTAGCTACGTCTTTGTGCCTTTACTCACCATACAAGCTTAGATATACAGTTCTGGTGAACAAAACATGTAAATATGTATATATAACGTCTGTATAGTGAATAAATGCAAAAACAGTATTGTGGGAGGAGAATGAGGGCGAGTGAGGTGTTGAGGGAGGGAGTGGCAGTGAGTGGCTGGCTGGTGTGTGGCGGTCAATCCTTGTTGTATTTTGACTCACAAGACCAACTTAGTGGTTCGTTATGGTGAACAAAACATGCAGATACTTATATATAACCTGTGTATATAGTGTAATAACAGCAAAACTATTTGTTTATTGTTTTATGAACATAATAATTGAATCACTAATATGCACACCTTAATTTTGAGTACAGCGATGGTTCACACATTTTATTATATAAATATATCACAATTCACTCTATTGAATAATATTACTGCAAAAAACTAAGAAAAAATCAGAGACATTGAAATAATTAGGTAATAAAATATTTGTGGCAACTGCCGCCTGACAGCTCGAGCGGAGTAGACCTAGTCTGGCGAAGGCTCTGTCAACGCCCCTTTTTTGCCACACTTCTCTACCCTTTTGTGGCTAAAATATGCCACCTACGATTTTTTTTGTTATTTTTTCCGTGATCAGGGAACAAAAATGAACACTTCTATAAGTCGAAAGAATTTTTTGGAATTTTTTTTTTGTTGCGCCTGTGGGTGTTAATTCCATTTGAACCCCTAGCGGTTTGAGGGTTAAGTAAGAGGTAGTTGTGATTAACAGTATCAAAGGCCTTCTCAGGTCAATGAAGAGTCCAATCGAAAACTCATTTTTGTCAAGGGCTGAGTAGATTACATCAAGGAGACTAATAATTGCATCATTGGTACCCATTTGGGACTGGGAGTGTCATGGTCCCAAAAGATCCCGGGATCTTTTGGGATCTCTTCTCCTCCCCTCTTCACCGTCTTCCATACACCAACGAGTCATCAATAAAGGTAAGCTATAACATGTACATACTATAGTACTAAATATTTGTGTGAATTAGGTATGAAAAGTATTTTGAAGTTAATATTTTTGGGAGTGTGGAACTAATTAATTCAATTTACATTATTTTTTATGGGAAAATTCGTTTCATGTTGCGAATTTTTGGGTTACAAACCGTCTCTGGGAACGTATTTAATTCGTAAACGGAGGGGCCACTGAACATCATAAGATTTGAAACCTGCGTACGGTAACCTGTGTAGCAAATGGATGCACGAGGCCTCCAGTGAGCATCCACCATCTTGAAAAAAATTCCCAGCATGCCCCGTGGCCATGCATAAACTCAGCTTGAAGTGAACAACCATGGCTGACAAATACTGCATGCATCTAGCTCTAAGTCACCCAAGGGTTATGTAATTGAAAAATCCTCACAAAGAACGAAATGCAGTACATGATGTATTCAATAAACCTGACTTTGACAGTAATGATGATCCAAGAAATGATATTTACCTAGCACAATGATTGGATACGAGTGATACGGACATTGATGAGGACAATATAGGGGTCCAGTATCAGGATTGCACCAGCACTGCTGCCACATCCCAGGCCAACACCATTTGAACAATGTTCCATATCACAGCTGTGCCATTTATTTTTTTACATTCCTCTATGCAAATATAGCACTTGGAAGGGATCAGAATAAAGATTTGGGATAGGACAGGGTAAAGGAATGGTGTCTAACCACTTGAGCTGGATGGTGGAGCAACGGTCTAGCTTCATGCAGGGTCGGCATTCAATTCCCGACAGTCCCAGTGGTTGAAGACCCTTCCTTCCCCCCATTCCATCCCAAATCCTTATCCTGACCCCTTCCAAGTGCTATACAGTCATAATGGATTGGCACTTTCCTTTGATAATACCCCCCTCTTTGCTGCTAATATGTAGAAGATGACTTTTTCTAGGTTCAGTGACACTGGATACTAGTAACATAGATGAACCTAGTCGTAGTGGCTCTCGTTGTGTTACTAGGCAGAGGTTTGCAGTGTCAGCTACTCGCCATGCAAAGTGATGGCATGTGATCAACCCAGCCTAGAGGGCTAGACACAGTGAGGTGTCTACCTCACATAGTGAGGATATCGACCCTGGTTGTGTGTGTGTGTGTGATTGGACCAATGTAGTCAATCTGCTGAGTGAAATTATTCCTGGTGTATTGTCTCATTTCCCATCCCTATTAATAAATGTAATACACTCACTGTGATTGTTTGTTTAAGTCCTGCCAATTCAAATTGTGGTGCCGGCCCCAAGTGTTTACTCTCGTGTTTACAGTGTTATATTAGTATATTACGGTGTTAGGGAAGCCGGTTGGCCGAGCGGCCAGCACGCTGGACTTGTGATCCTGTGGTCCTGGGTTCGATCCCAGACGCCGGCGAGAAACAATGGGCAGAGTTTCTTTCACCCTATGCCCCTGTTACCTAGCAGTAAAATAGGTACCTGGGTATCCAGCTGTCACGGGCTGTTTCCTGGGGGTGGAGGCTTGGTCGAGGACCGGGCCGCGGGGACACTAAAAAGCCCCGAAATCATCTCAAGATAACCTCAAGATATTATAAGATTCACTTGTTCTATATTTTTTATTTAAAGTAACATACTGTACATATACTGTACTGTAAGCAAGGACGTAGAGTATGTAATTACCTAAGTAATTACCTAAGTGTAGTTAAAGGATGAGAGCTATGCTCGTGGTGTCCCATCTCCCCAGCACTCTTTTGTCATTTAACGCTTTGAAATTGCTGACGGTTTTGGCCTCACCACTTTTTCACCTAACTAGTTCCAACCGTCTACCACTCTGTTTACATAAGTGAATTTTCTTATATTTCTCCGGCAGCTTTGTTTCATTGATGTCAATGGGATATACTCCTTAAAAGCAAGATGTCCCTGTAAAAGGACTAGCGGTTCATCAATCACAACATTCTGGCCTGGTACAAAGTAATCACAAAATTTTCCTCTGATATCACCGAACACTTTTCTCACTTTCCAAGGTCACTCATTTTGATCCACATTTGCATTGTTTTCAAAGTGTAGGCACCTTAGAAATATCGGGAACCTGTCTCGTGACACGTACTTGTTGAAAACTGGGCTTAGAACGGCGCTGTCTTTGTTTCAATAATCCTGCATGACGTGCTTCATGTGACTTGAATTATGAAACATTTACAGAATGTATCATCAGCATACACAGTGTCGGGAGGACACTTTTCTGCTATGACAATGCTCTGCACATTTGCAGAACTGACTAGTGGACTGGCAGGAATTCTAAATTCAAGAGTTAAACGTACTAAGTCAGAACACACTTCACAACGGTCCCTCTCTTACAGGGATTTTCAAATTAAACTATGGAGCAGTGCTTAAACCAAATATAATGGCTTAACCTTTCCTTCTGTATTTCCCTGGCTTTGAGGGCAATGATTTATCAGTATAGTATAGTATCCGTTTTGGGGGGGGGGTAGAATTCTGTTAGCCTTATTGCAGTCTCTCTAGATAAAGGAATGGCAGTACCAAAAAGTACTAGCTAAACAGGAGGATAGATTGGGTTCTAATAGGTTATCTTGAGGAGATTTCAGGGCTTACCGTCCCCAGGGCCCAGTCCTCGACCAGGCCTCCTTTTTGTTACACTCCCCCTCCCCCCTAGCAGCTATCTAACTCCCAGGTACCTATTTACTGCTAGGTATCAGTGGCATCCAGGTGAGAGAAACATTTTGCCCAATTGTCTCCTCCACCGGGGATTGAACTCGGAACCTCAGGACTACGAATCCGAAGCGCTGTCCACTCAGCTGTCAGGCGCCCTAGGTGTTCATCCTCCCTGTACAAACCACCTGGATATTCATCTAGATATCTGTCATGTACTGCAGGCTGATTAGGACTCTATTAATAGTCTATTGGTCAACTGGCAAGTGTACTTTTGTCCTAATCAGAGATTATTCTCAAGTATATTCTCTATATTATTTTATACCCAGGACTTACAATTGACAGTCTTTATGAGTCAACTGCATGCTTTACTGGTACATGCTTTTCTTTAATGCCATATTCTTGGATACTCAAGCAGGCAAGAATTTGACATGTTTGAGACTGCAATACACTGGCAATACACCTAACCGAGCCTAACCTTAAGCTAACGTTAATTTAACACTTTGGCGTACCCCGCGCGCCACCCCTCAACTGTGCGATTTGGGTCCCAGGGTGTCATGGGAGCACGCGTAAATTCTGAAAAGTGTATACTCTCTTCAACTTTGTCACCTTAATTCTCGTCCTACGAGATTAAATTTGGTATCATTGTGTTCGCAATAGAATTCTCTACAGCACTAAATGCATATAAACTCCAAAAGCCCGGCTAATTACCCGCAGCAAACAGAGAAAGTGCGAACGAGTTACCCAGGAGCGCACAAACGAGATAAAATGTTTTCACTATTTTCACTCTGGTCACATCAATTTTTGTCCTAGGTCTTTCATTTTGGTCTCAATGGATTTGCAATAGAATTCTCTACAGGAACATTTGCATATAAAATAAAAAACCTGGTCACGCTCCAACCGCCGACGAGTTGAAGACAGGCCACGTGTTAGCCGCGAGTGAGCGCTCAGACGCCTTCCAGCTACACTCCCAATTCCCGCCCTTTTCAAGCCTTTTTTTCGCAATTTTCTTCCTGGAAGGGCCTTGTTCATGATCACTAACCATCGTGGAGTAAGCGTAGATAGTTTCTAAAGCCGCAGTAAAAAATATAGCCACGGAAAATAGCCAAAATATTCACACGTTTGAGATGCGAGGGGAGGTGACATTGGTCACAACAGTGGAGCGAAAACAATGGGCCAACGGCATGTGCCGAGCTGCCTGCGGGCCACAAGGCGCAACAAGGAAAATGGGAAGACATCGGCGTGCATTTTAAAACCAGTCCTAAAACAATCAGATAAAAGCCTGATTTTTGGGGATTATTTAAAGTGGATGACGCAATGCTGCGTCATCCCCGGCATTACCGACAGTAAACGGATGACGCAATGCTGCGTCATGCCCGGGCGAAAGTGTTAACCAAGGAGAGGATTTACATTACAGCACTTGTTATGTAGCGCATTTTGGTACTACAGTGGTACCTCGGTTTAAGAGTTTAATCCGTTCCTGGAGACAGCTCGTATTCCGAAGCTAATTTCCCCATAAGAAATAATGGGAATAATTATTAATCTGTTCTAATAATATAGGCTAATAATTAATCTGTTCCTGACTACCCCAAAAAACCCACATCAAACTAAATTTTTATACCTAATTCATCTAAATAAACCTACGAAACTATGTTCAAGTTATTACTTACCCTTGTTGTTGAATCCTGTAGGCGTATGGAAGATGGTGAGGAGGGGGAGGAGGAGAGGAGTTACTGTTTGGAAGGGGAGTCCCCTTCCATTATGACATCAGGCAGTGAGGACCTTTCTGGTGTGCACTCCCTGGCACGTTTTTCCTGAGTACCACTAGGTCCTGGTTGTGGCTCACTGCTCGATTTTCTCACAACAAATCTGTCCATGGAAGCTTATTTTTCCCTTCTTCGCAAGGTGTCTCTGTAGTAAGGCATCACATTGTAATTGAAAAGATTAAGGCAACGGCCTACTACAGCTTTCTCTGGGTGAGTCTTTTCAATAAAAGTTTGAATCTCTTCCCACATCTGACACACCTTCTTAATTTCTCCAAAAGGGACATTCGCTACTGCCTCATCCTCCTCCACTGGAGAATCATCAGGTGCGTTGTCTTGCTGTTCCTGTTGAAGGGCTTGGAGTTCTTCGGTGGTCAGTTCTTCGTTGTGTTCTTCCACCAACTCCTCCACATCATCACCATCCAATTCCAAGCCCATTTGCCGGCCCAGAATAACAATTTCCTCAACAATAGGCGCATCATTTACAGGCTCAAACCCCTCAAAGTCTATTTCTGTCACACATTCAGGCCACAATTTTCTCCGGCCAGAGATCAGGGTTCTTTGAGTCACTTTTTGCCAGGCTTTGTCAACAAGTTTTAAAGCACTACAAATGTTAAAATGGTGTTTCCATAACTCTTTGAGGGTGAGGTTTGTGGCTTTAGTCACTTCAAAACATTTCCAGAAAAGTGCCCTTTCATAAAGTTTCTTAAAATTTGCTATGATTTTCTGGTCCATAGGCTGAATTAGAGGAGTGATGTTAGGAGGAAAGAATTTAACTGTGAGGAACTTATTGTATCTGGGTAACAAATCATCTTCCAAGCCTGGAGGATGAGCAGGAGCATTGTCGAGGAGAAGCAGGGCCATGAGTGGCAAATGTTTCTCCTGCAGATATTTTTTTTATGGCAGGGCACAGCACTTCATTCACCCACTCCAAAAAAATAAGCCTAGTCACCCATGCTTTTTTATTAGACTTCCACATCACACACATTTGAGTTTTCTGCACTTTATACTGTCTGAAAACCCTTGGATTTTCAGAATGATACACTAGCAAGAGTTTAATTTTCAAATCGCCACTCGCATTTGAACACAGCACATGCGTAAACCTATCTTTCATAGGCATGTATCCGGGCAAGGATTTTTCCTCCTTGGTAATGTATGTCCTCTTAGGCATTCTTTTCCAAAACAGTCCTGTTTCGTCACAATTAAACACTTGTTGCGGTAGGTATCCCTCAGCCTCTGCAAACTCTTTAAATTCGTCAATAAATTGTTCAGCGGCTGGTTTGTCTGAGCTGGCTGCCTCTCCATGCCTTGCAACACTATGGATACCACTTCTTTTTCTAAATTTTTCAAACCAGCCCCTGCTTGCCTTAAACTCTTTCGTATCTGCATCACTCGTTGCAGGGGTTTTCTTTACAAGGTCTTCGTGCAATACCCTGGCTTTCTCACAAATGATGGCCTCCAAAACACTATCACCCCTTAATTCTTTGTCGTGTATCCAAATTAATAACAACTTTTCCACTTCTTCAAGTATTTGTGGTCTTTGTTTCGTCATTGTTCTTACGCCTTTTGCCACTTTAGCACTTATAATCTCATTTTTCTTCTTAAGTATAGTGCATATTGTTGATGTGGCTTTGTTGTACTGCCTACAAAGTTCAATAACACGTGTACCATTTTCATGCTTCCGAATGATCTCTTGTTTCTCCTCTATTGTCATCCTCACATGGGCTTTCTTGCCTTGATCCTTACCACTGGCTTTCTTGGGACCCATGGTGAGATATATAATAACAACTTTTATGGTCAAATGACCAAAAATCCAACAAAATACTGAAAATCCGGGTGAAGAATTGATGTGGGATAGTCACTGGGCGCGAGACACTGGTAAACTGAGGGGCAGAGGGGCGACGATCGCCGTACCACCACGCGCTAGGTCGGCCTGAATGCGTATCAACAAACTCGCGTTCCGAGGTAACCCTTGCCTTCCGAGGCACATTTTCCGAGGAAATCTGGCTCGTATTCGGAAAAACTCGTATACAGGGACACTCGTATTCCGAGGTACCACTGTATTTTGGTAACGTGAGATTTAATATTGCTGATATTAAAAGAGTTAAATAATGTATATTCAAATTATATGAAAAACATTAAGAGTGACAACCTTTTGAGCACCGCCTGAGAGAGTAGAAAGCTTCTGCGTGATGAGAAGATCCAATAGCTTGCATATGTACCGGAAACGTCTGATGTCGTGAACAGCATTGATGAAGTCTAACTTTTTTAAAGTTTCACCCAAGCCATTAAAGCCAGCTACCTGTAAAAGAATAAAGAATTGAAAGTAGCCTATTCAGGTATTAGATAATCTGAGTTGTTCAACAAGCTCCACAAGGCTGCCAACCTGACTGCCTAGCAAACTTTGCCATTAGTCTAGGTAAGTGGGTCTCTCTGAATGAAGGTACTGCAGGCCATAGTTTGTTCTCTTCACCGCCTTCAAACATTTGTACTCATCTAGTTGTACTTGTGAGGGTTGAGCTTCGGCTCTTTGGTCACGTCTCTTAACCGTCAATCAACAGATGTACAGGTTCCTTAGCCTATTGGGCTCTATCATATCTACACTTGAAACTGTGAACAGAGTCTGCCTCCACCACATCACTTTCTAATGCATTCCATTTATTAACTACTCTGACACTAAACAAATTCATTCTTATGTCTTTATGGCTCATTTTGGCACTCAATTTCCAGGTGTGACCCCTAATGTGTGTGCCCCTTGTGTTAAACTGTCTTTGTCTACCCTATCAATTCCTTTGAGAATCTTCTAAGTGGTGATCATGTCCCCCCCCCCAACTCTCCTGTCTTCCAGTGACGTGAGATTTAATTCCTGTAGTCTCTCCTCATAGCTCATGCCCCTCAGTTCAGGCACTAGTCAGGTGGCAAACCTCTGAACCTTCTCCAATTTAGTTTTATGCTTGACGAGATATGGATTCAATGCTGGAGCTGCATGCTCCAGCTTGTAATATTCTCATTTATGTCATTGATATATTGTATATGACATTTGACTACATAATGTCATGTACATGTATTGTGCCTGCTAAGTTTTGTTAAACTACCATTCAACCTGTCATTGCACAATCATTCTGTGCTACCTATGTGTTATAATATACCTACAATTTTTCTCTCATCTTTTATTTTTTTCATGCTATGTAACTTATCATTTTTATACATTTTGCAAGTATTTACCTACTTATAAGTTTCTTAGATTAAGGACCTGCCCGAAATGCTGCGCGTACTAGTGGCTTTACAAGAATGTAATTACTATGCTATGTATCCTCATAATCCCAATGTACCTTCTTGTTTATATATAAATAAATAAATAAATAAATAAATGTGTGGGTATTGGGATGTTGTCTAATCTCTCTAGTGTCAACATTGATGTATTCCTTCAGATCATTTGTTGCCAATTTGTTGATGATCAAGTTATAATCATCTATGATAACTTGATTAGTCACATCTTTTAAGGGTTCTACCAAGTCCTTTGTTTTGGTTTTACTTCTTATATAAGCATAGAAAGACTTTGGATCTGTCTTTATTTTGGGCAAGTTTTTTCCATAGTTTCTTTTAGCTGATATGATTTTCTGGGTGGCTAAATTTAAAGCCTTTTATATCTCATAGTCCATATTGTTCTTCGTGGACTTATACCTTCTACAGAGGTTCTGCTGAGTTATTAGAGCTTTTCCTGGGGGAAAGCCCCGTGTGGCTCCCTGAAGCTACTATCTCTGATGAAGGTGCCATCTACCAGGAACCATCAGTTGTGGAGTTCTACAGCCTGCCAGGGACTAAAAGCCAGAGCCTGGTCCCCCTTACGGAGGCACAGAGCTGTGGCATTTAAATATTAAGTTATTCATTTATGCCACCACCGCCGGGAAAGACACCCAAAAAGTCAGCAAGTCAAAACAAACCACTACTGGCTGCAACTGAGACCTGCAGCCTTGAAAACTGCCATAGAACTCCCCAAACAATGTAGACAGATGATAGAAATTGTTATAAAACTAGCGTTGGCTCATTGCCTCCATCCAACTACCTCATTTAGGGGGATGAGGGGGGCAGGCCACAGCCCACAAGCTGCTCCACTGTCAGTTCTACTCTAATGTGTAGTTGGTGTTGGGTCTGCCTCTGTTACTGTGGTTCACATTTATTTTTTTGTTTTTTGTGCCTTGGCTCCTGCACATTTGGGTGGTGTGGGCCAGGAGTTTAGAGCACCTGGAGCGGTGTGTTCAGGGTTCCCTTCCCAATGCCCTCCCTAATGCTCCCCTAACGCTGCCAGGGTTTTCTTCCCTGGAGCGTTCAGGAAGGACTCCTGTAGAGGTCTGCCTTGCTTGTGGTGGCCTTTGCTTTTGGGCAAGTCTGGTATCTTTGGCATCTGTCTTTCCCTAAGTTGGAGCATCCTGGATGGTGGGGTGCACTGTGCACTGGTGTTACATGTGCTGCACTTGAGCATGACAAGGTAGGTTTTTCCAGCCATCTTAGCTAGGCTGGGTTAATTTACATAGTGCTTTTAAGAGTAAGAGTGCGTGTTGGATTAGTGACATCTTCGGTGCTGATTTGTGCAGGTAGTGCTCCTGTTACATTACTCTACCTACTAGCCCTGATAACGATGCTTGGACATGTAACGACCACTCTTTGTGTGAGGTTTTCTGTGTTACAGCAGTCTAGATTTGGCACCCAATTGGATGTCCTGGGTGCATCCCAGGGCATCCAATCACCACTTGGCTTTTAGGCAAAAGCACCACCTGGCTTTTAGTAACCTGGATTTGGAGGTATTAGTCAACTTGGCCTTGGCTCTGTAGCGAGTTAATCTTATACTCGCTCCATTATCTCATTATCTTAATAGCATAACTAATTGGCACTAATTACAGAAGCTACAATCCTTTCCCCAATTACAGCTAATACTCTTCTCACCTTGTTGGAGGAAGCTGAGGTGTAATTACCATATAAGCAACGATTTGATGAATAGAAAACAGTTCAAATTCCACAGTCAACAATGTAGCACTCGGAGTGTACAGTCCTGGTCAACCCGGGACGCTTCAGCTTCGACACAGAGCAGACAGCAGACTACGACCGCATCGAGCCGCCATGCTCTCGCTCCCCGAGTTCAGACACTCACAATTCTCAATCGAGCCGCCACGCTCTCCCACATAGAGCTCCACAACTCCGGCCTCACTCAGCTCTCTGCTCTGCTCCAGGCTTCGTCTCAACGTCTACAACACTGCTGTATCCAGGACTACTAAATAAATATGAAACCCACTAAACACTGAGTATCTAATCAACCCAACAACGTAACATAATCATACGTTACATTGGTGACCCCGGAGAGTTTCGACGATACCCAGCCACGACGGACTACAACATGGACTGTCACTGGACCTCTACTGCTGCTGCTTGCTGTGGACCGCAGCCACCTGTCATGGAGCGTTGCCAACACCCTCGCCACAGCTATGATTTTCATCGCGATCATCTCTGCCTTTTCATCTACTACGGCTTGCTGCTCCAAGATCGCTACTCACTCATCTGGCAGCTTCATCAGTAACTACATCTTGTGGGATCTACAGCCTGTCCTGCCGACTCTCCGTCGCTGCCAGGGCACTGCTTGCCATACAGGGACGCCCACGAAAGCTGCTCTTTCGTCAGATTCATCTACACGTTCACTGCATTCTGATACTCTGCCGACTCAAGCAACTTGCGCAGTACAGGACTTACAGCTTGCGTTTCAGACTCTAAGTCGCCTCCAGGACAATTCAGCTCTAGCAGTGATTCCCCTCGTTGTCCTAACTACGTGCCTACATTACCTCCGATTGTCCTGGTGCCCGAGCCCATCCGACCCGGATCTAAATGCTCCACTAGCGACCCAAGGACGCAACAATCAAGCACATTCTTCTCTCCTGCTACATCGAGCTTTTCCACACACTGCCTGCATCTTTTGGTACTGGACTACATGTTCCACAGCGACCCAGGGAACAGTAGCCTCGTATTTTTTGTTATATTGCTTTTCTTCCATTCCCTGGCAGGGGGAGTCCTGTAGCGAGTTAATCTTATACTCGCTCCATTATCTCATTATCTTAATAGCATAACTAATTGGCACTAATTACAGAAGCTACAATCCTTTCCCCAATTACAGGTAATACTCTTCTCACCTTGTTGGAGGAAGCTGAGGTGTAATCACCATATAAGCAACGATTTGATGAATAGAAAACAGTTCAAATTCCACAGTCAACAATGTAGCACTCGGAGTGTACAGTCCTGGTCGACCTGGGACGCTGCAGCTTCGACACAGAGCAGACAGCAGACTACGACCGCATCGAGCCGCCACGCTCTCGCTCCCCGAGTTCAGACACTCACAATTCTCAATCGAGCCGCCACGCTCTCCCACATAGAGCTCCACGACTCCGGCCTCACTCAGCTCTCTGCTCTGCTCCAGGCTTCGTCTCAACGTCTACAACACTGCTGCATCCAGGACTACTAAATAAATATGAAACCCACTAAACACTGTGTATCTAATCAACCCAACAACGTAACATAATCGTACGTTACAGCTCCATCTGCACATCCTCTTCCTTCCCTGTTGTACCTGGTTTGCACTCCCTCTGGTTCTCTTTCCCTGCTTCTGGCCCCAAAATAGATATGCAGAATAGAACAAGGATGCCAAAGGCACAATCAGAGAACACTCTCCATCAGAGGTCCACAGTTGTTCAACATCCTCCCAGCGAGTATAAGAAATATTTCTGGAACAAACATGGACAGCTTCAAGAGAAAACTTGGATAGTTTTCTTCAGGAAGTGCAAACTAATTGGGCTATAGTGGATATGTGGGCCTGCAGGCCGCTCCAAGCAACAGTCTAGTGGACCATGCTCTCTCACGTAAAACATGGTCCTGGGCCAGGCTTGGGGAATAGAAGAACTCTCAGAACCCTATCCAGGTACAATATTTGCCGAGTGGTGTAATAAGAAATTTGTACCCGAGGTGCAGGAGCACCTGAAAGGTGTTGGCCTCCCGCAGAATGGCAAAGCTGTGCTGCTGCTAGATAATCAACCCGTCCTCTTAAAAATAACGTCACTTTTGGCTCGTATGCACACTACGGCAAAATTTGGACGTAATTTGAAATGAAATCGACTCACAAAAGTGACGTACTGTTCCGTTTTCTGTTTGAGTCGTCCGGCCCTCCTCGGACAGCTTAGAAGAGGAACTTTCATTTAACGTTTTTCATAACATTTTGAAACTTTATGAGAATTTCCTGCCCACCTAACCTATCAGAGGACCCTTAATTTACTGTTGTTGAAAAAAAAAATCTCAAATTTATTTTCAATATTTTTTAATTTTCAAATTACATCCATATTCGGCCATACGGGCAAACGGCCAAAGGCGACGTTCTTTTTAAGAGGACAGGTTGAGATAATAGTGCAGATAATTGATAATTAGCTCATCCACTAGGTGATGAGCTAATAAATGGCAACATCACTGGTACATTCTTACCACCCAATACAACTTTACTGATCCAACCTGAGGATCAAGGGATAATTAAAAATCTAAAGCACAACTATAAGAGGATATTTGCCAGACGTGTCAATAATCAGCCAGGAAGAGTTAAGGACATTTTTTATAGTCTACACAATAAAGTCAGTTATCTGGACTATTGCTAGAGCATGGGGTGAAGTAAAGCTAACAACACTTAGACATGGTTGGAGAAAACCTTGGCATGCATCAGGTCAGTTTCCTGAGGAAGATGACGAGGGGCAGATGTTATTTATTTATTTTATTTATTTATTTATGCATATACAAGAATGTACATAAGGAATGTGAGGATACAAATATGGTAATTACAGTCTTGTAAAGCCACTAGCACGCGCAGCGTTTCGGGCAGGTCCTTAATCTAAGAAAATTTTAAGGAGGTAAATACTTGCAAAATTTATAGACAAAAAAATGATATCAGTTACATGAAATGAAAAAAAGAAGATGAGAGAAAATTGTAGGTACAGTATATTAAAGCACATAGGTAGCTAAGATTGATTACAATGACAGCTTGAATGGTAGTTGACAAAAATTGGTAGGCACAATACAGCAGAAACAATATAAGATTGATTGCAATGACAGCTTGAATGGTAGTTGACAAAAATTGGTAGTCACAATACAGCATATGGCTAGCACATAAAAGAAGACAGCAATGAACACAATGATAAGGTTGTTTGATATTACATAAAAATTAGGAGATTGGGTAACACTAGGTACAGAGCAAATTTAAAGCTCAGTGTAGGAAACTAAGAAGATGAAGTTAGGTACTTTTTGGTTTTGCTTTTAAATAAGGCAAAAGTTTTACAGTTTTTCAATTCACT
Source organism: Procambarus clarkii (assembly GCF_040958095.1). NCBI lineage: Eukaryota > Metazoa > Arthropoda > Malacostraca > Decapoda > Cambaridae > Procambarus > Procambarus clarkii. The sequence continues at coordinate 34,062,199 of NC_091197.1, forward strand.
AGGGAGTGAGTTCCATAGACTAGGTCCCTTAATTTGCATGGAGTGTTTACACAGATTAAGTTTGACCCTGGGGATATCAAAGAGATATTTATTTCTGGTGTGGTGATAATGGGTCCTATTACATCTGTCCAGGGAGAGTTTCAGAGCATGGTTTGCATTTAAGAACAGGGTTTTGTAAATGTAGTTGACACAAGAGAATGTGTGGAAGGAGTTAATATTTAGCAAGTTTAGGGATTTAAACAAGGGAGCTGAGTGTTGTCTGAAAGCAGAGTTAGTTATTATTCTGATAGCAGATTTTTGCTGTGTGATGATGGGCTTAAGGTGGTTTGCAGTGGTAGACCCCCATGCACAGATACCATAATTAAGATAGGGGTAGATTAGTGCATAATATAGTGAGAGGAGAGCAGAGTTAGGAACATAATATCTGATTTTGGAGAGTATACCAACTGTCTTAGAGACTTTCTTAGTTATGTGTTGAATGTGGGTGCTGAAGTTGAGTCTCTTGTCTAGGAATAGGCCAAGAAACTTGCCATCATTTTTATTACTGATGTTAATGTTGTCTATCTGTAGCTGAATTGCATTTGATGATTTGCTTCCAAATAAGATGTAGTAAGCCTTTTCGATGTTTAATGTTAGTTTGTTCGTTGACATCCATAAGTGGACTTTTTTTAATTCATTATTCACAACATTATTTAGTGTATGTGGGTTGAGGTTTGAATAGATAAGGGTAGTATCGTCAGCAAACAATATAGGTTTGAGAATATTAGAGACATTAGGCAGATCGTTTATATATATAAGAAATAGAAGAGGTCCTAAGATGCTGCCCTGTGGCACTCCAACGGTAATTGGTAGAGTGGAAGAAGTTGTATCATTGATGGTTACATATTGGTGTCTGTCACTAAGATAGGATCGGATGTAGTCAAGGGCAAGGCCTCGGATTCCATAATGCTGGAGTTTAAGTAAGAGGTAGTTGTGATTAACAGTATCAAAGGCTTTTCTTAGGTCAATGAAGAGTCCAATCGGAAACTCATTTTTGTCAAGGGCTGAGTAGATAATGTCAAGGAGACTAACGATTGCATCGTTGGTGCTCTTTTGGGACCGGAAGCCAAACTGGCAGGGGCTGAGTATGTCGAATTTTACGAGGTAGGAATAGAGCTGTTTGTAAATAATTTTTTCAAATATTTTTGATAGAATGGGTTGTTGAAGGATTTGGGGCCAAGAAAGTTAGCGAGAAGAACAAATTAAGAGAAGAACTCCTAGCCTGTGTCAGGGAGATTAAGTCCTCAGAACTGAGAGCAGAACTGGTGACAGAAACAGTAGAAGATCACATGGATAAATGGATACATTATGACCAAGAAGCCCCAACCTTTCAAACATTACTGATGATGAAATTATAAATTTATTTACAGAGAAAAAGCCAGAAGAGAACAATGAAGGTGATGGTAAAGAAGAGGATGAAGAAGTGTTAAAGAAAAAATGTAACAGGGAAAAAATTCAACAATATTGTGAAGGCATTCTGGCATTTATTGAAACAAGCAACAGTGAGTTGGACACTGAGAACATGATGAGCAACTGCAGTTTGTATAAGAAGTTTTTGCTAACAAGAGCGAAGGGAATGACAAATATTAATTAAAGCATCTTTTGCAATGGCTTCCAAAAAGTTCTCATTGAACTTTTCACAAACAGGTGAGTCACCTGCACCTGACTCAGCACATGTTGACCCAAATGCTTCAACATCTGAGGTTACCTCATCACCATTAGTCTCCACTTCAGTCAACCCAACATCATCAACATCCACTACCACCTCTTCAATCTAAATGACAATGCTCAATCAACAATAAGATTCAAGTTAGCAAGTGGAACAGGACTTCTCGTATTGGTGAGTACAAACAAAATACAGTACTGTACTGTCAAATTTATGCCATGAAATTGTCAAATTTTTCCCATAGATTTTCAGGATGACAGACCACATAAACGAACACAACGGGTAATCCGATAAGTCTCAGTCCCGAGGGGTTCATAAAGCATGTGGCTATCTGTATACCCATAACATGTGGAGGAAATCATTCACCATCTCAGAGTAAACAATCTAGTAAACACAACACAGGTTTGTTAAAAATAGATCCTGCCATACAAACCTGCTCACATTTTTGGAAACAGAAATCAGCTACTCAGACAAAAGACTTCCGGTGGATGTAGTATATATTTATTTAGCTAAAGCCTTGACAAGGTACCACATGAAAGACTAGCAAGGAAATTACAAATACATGAAATAAATGGTTGAATACTAGAATAGATAAAATAATGGGGGGTAAAGAAAGCAAGGGGTTGTCCTAAATATATGTGAGTGACTGAAGAAATGACAAATACAGTACATCAATGACATACATGAAAATATTACAATCATCATCAAATTTGCAGATCACACTAAGATTTATGGTAAAGTATGAAGAGAAAATGATATTGAGGCTTTACACTGAGATCTACATGAACTCCCCAAATGGTCAGAAGACTGGCAAATGCTTTTGGGAAACGAAAATGCAAGACCTTGCATGTGAGACATAACAATGCATGCCACAGTGATCAAATTAACAGCATTACCTTGCAGAAGAGTGATGAAGAAAAGGGCCTTGGAGACAGATTCCATCATTCACTGTAAATTGCACAAGTGGGAGCCATCATAAAAAAAAAGCTAACCAAACACTAGATATAGTCAAACAAATCTTTGACTTGATGGAAAAGTAGGTAGTCATTCAACTGTATAGATATCTCTGGTGCTTGAATTAATCACTTAGATTATTGTATCCGCGCATGGATACCTCATCTTCAGAAGGACACATCTCCACTGGAGAAAGTGCAACACCGGGCAACAAAAATCATTCCAGAACCAAGTCGACTCTCGTACCAGGAACAGTTGAGAGCCACAGGGTTAACGACACTGTAAACCAGACATAACAGGACTGATTCATCAAAACTTGTAAATTACTTAACAATTTGGAGGATCTTGATCCAAACCACTTGTTTAAAGGGTCAGTTGTAACATGAATAAGGCCCAGTGTTTTCAAGTTCAACAAGCCACAATGTAGGACTGAGAACAGGAGATGCTTTTTCATCCATAGGGTTATAAACCCATAGAACCACCTACCCGCTGAAGCCATAAATGCCAAAACACTGAATATCAAAATCCATCTTGGGAAAAATCAAGACAAATGGAGGAGGGGGACCTCTGACAAGCCGCCAACTTCCTGTCCTTGTCGAGGCTACTAGAGAGAGAGAGAGAGAGAGAGAGACCCTCAGGTAAATTCAGGTAAATTATATTTATTAAAATACTTCATTATAACAATCAAATGTGCTTTACATTTACTACAATATTAATTATTTTATCATGAAACAAATATTACAAGTCTGTCATACTGTAAGTTTAAAAGAGACCTATTCCTTATTTATCTTTTAAAAGGAAGGTCACTAGATACTGATAAGTTTATCATACATAGAATATCTATCATTCCATAATCTTAGTACAGTACTTCTCTTATTAACATGAATAAATATATTCTAAGGAATACAATATATATACTGTAACAGAAGTACATTGTACCTCTTTAGTGTTGCGTGTATATATTCGGCAATAGGGCTGTGGTGCCATCAATTCCCCTCTACTGCCACGCCGGGACAATATACTCAAGTCGTCAGGATCCAATGATTCATGATGCTCGTCAACATTCAACCTGCACGGAAACACTATAGGTCTTTATAAACTGTATACAGTACTACAATTCTAAAAATTACTCACGTTAAAAGGGGTCATTTACTAATTTTAAAATATTGAAAAGTACAGAACTTCATATGAACAAACTTCTATATAATGGTTTATATCACAGTAAATTCAGGTAAATTATTTTCTTCATGTTCAAAAACAATACAAATCAATAATTTTTTATGATCAAACAATAATGAGTCAGATAGAAATGATCCTCAAATTATACTACAATGTACCTCTTGATAATTCTCAAACTTCACTGTAATGTAACTACCAATTTTCTTCAAATTTCTTACAATGAACCTGGTAACATTTTTCAATTTTGCTTCAAATTACCTACTTAAATTTATCTGTTAGATTAAGGACCTGCCCAAAAATGCTATACATGCTAGTGGCTTTACAAGAATGTAAAATTATCAATGCAATGTACTGTACTCTCATAAATACAATGTACTCTCTTGTATATATATATAAATAAATAAATAAAAATTTACAAAATAGTAATAGTCTAATAGAGAGAGAGAGATACCCCACAGAAATAGTAATAGTATTAAATGACAAACCTTAAATCAGATGTAAATCAGGTCTTTCTATGGGGTACAGAAAATAATATGGTGTTTAACGAAGATAAGTTCCAGCTCACATGCTACGGAAAAAATGAAAATATAAAACGGAAACCACGTACAAAATGCAGTAAAATCATAACATAGAATGAAAAAAGCATTGAAAAGGATTTGGGTATACTCATGTCGAAAAACTTTACCTTTAAGGAACACAATAAAGTAGCCGTCACAACTGCAAGAAAAATGGCAGGTGGGATAACAAGAACTTTTCACACTAGAGATGCTATACCGATGATGATACTCTTCAAGACGCTAGTGCTCTCTAGAGTGGAGTACTGCTGCACAATGACAGCCCCTTTCAAACCTGGAGAAATTGCTGACCTGGAGAGTGTGCAGAGATCCTTTACTGGTAGAATACACTCAGTAAAACATCTAAACTATTGGGACCGACTAAAGAGCCTAAATCTGTATTCTCTTGAGCGCAGGCAGGAGAGATACATAATAATTTACACATGGGAAATAGTAGAGGGGCTGTTCCCAAATCTGCACACAGAAATAACATCACATGAGACCAGAAGGCATGGCAGGATGTGCAGAATACCCCCGTTGAAGAGCAGAGGTGCAACAGGTACTCTGAGTGAGAACTCTATTAACATCAGAGGTACCAGCCATGCCGCCTGGTACCTTTAGAAACCCAACATTCAGTTTGCAACTTATTTTGTATGAATGTACTTTTACCTGAATAAACATTATTATTATTATCATTATACTTTGCGTGGGAGGTGGCACGCAACCTGGTAGCTTTGTGTGGGAGATGACTATGGGGCTGCATGCACCCTTTCCGGGAGCGGCGACTACAAAACTCGTCCCTTTCAGGGGTAAAATAACGTTTTATTAAGACTTGTTTAAAAAATAACATCAGCAGGTGTTCCATCAGCTGGTGCTCCACCACATGGTGCTCCATCAGCTGGTGCTCCACCACATGGTGCTCCACCACATGGTCCTCCACCACATGGTGGTCCACCTGGTGCTCCACCACCTGGTGCTCCTCCACCTGGTGTTCCTCCACCTGGTGTTCCACCACCTGGTGCTCCTCCACCTGGTGTTCCACCAACTGGTGCTCCTCCACCTGGTGTTCCACCAACTGGTGCTCCTCCACCTGGAGATCCACCACCTGGAGATCCACCACCTGGTGATCCACCACCTGGTGCTCCACCACCTGGTGCTCCACCACATGGCCCTCAACCACCTGGTGTTCCATCACCTGGTGCTCCACCACCTTGTGCTCCTCCACCTGGTGTTCCACCACCTGGTGCTCTGCCACCTGGTGTTCCACCACCTGGTGTTCCACTACCTGTTGCTCCATCACCTGGTGTTCCACTACCTGGTTCTCTGCCACCTGGTGTTCCACTACCTGGTGCTCCGCTACCTGGTGTTCCACCACCTAGTGCTCCACCGCCTGGTGCTCCACTTGGTGTTCCACTACCTGGTGCTCCACCTGGTGTTCCATTACCTGGTGCTCCACCTGGTGCTCCACACCACTTGGTGCTCCACCACATGTGTTCCACCACATGTGTTCCACCACCTGGTACTCCACCTGGTGTTCCACTGCCTGGTGTTCCACCGACTGGTGCTTCCCCACCTGGTACTCCACCTGGTGTTCCACCACCTGGTGCTCCTCCACCTGGTGTTCCACCACCTGGTGCTCCACCTGGTGTTCCACCTGGTACTCAACCTGGAGCTCCGCTGCCTGGTGTTCCACAACCTGGTGTTCCACCACCTGGTGCTCCACTGCCTGGTGCTCCACCGCCTGGTGCTCAACCACCTGGTGCTCCACCGCCTTGTGTTCCACCGGCTGGTGCTCCACCGCCTGGTGCTCCACCACCTGATGTTCCACCGCCTGGTGCTCCACCACCTGGTGTTCCACCACCTAGTACTCCACCAACTGGTGCTCCAAAACCTGGTGCTCCACCGCCTAGTGCTCCACCGCCTGGTGCTCCACCGCCTGGTGCTCCACCACCTGGTGCTCCACCACCTGTTCCTCCACACCTGGTGTTCCACCACCAGGTGTTCCACCACCTGGTGCTCCACCTGGTGTTCCACCACCTGGTGCTTCACCACCTTGTGTTCCACTACCTGGTGCTCCACCACCTGGTGCTCCACCACCTGGTGCTCCGCCATCTGGTGTACCACCAACTGGTGCTCCGCCATCTGGTGTTCCACCAGCTGGTGCTCCGCCATCTGGTGTTCCACCAGCTGGTGCTCCGCCATCTGGTGTTCCACCAACTGGTGCTTTGCCACCTCGTGTTCCAAAACCTGGTGCTCCGCCACCTGGTGTTCCACCACCTGGTGTTCCACCACCTGGTGCTTCACCACCTGGTGCTCCACCACCTGGTGTTCCACCACCTGGTGCTCCACCACCTGGTGCTCCACCGCCTGGTGTTGCACCACCTGGTGTTCCACCACCTGGTTTTCCACCGCCTGGTGCTCCACCTAGTGTTCCACCACCTGGTGCTCCACCGCCTGGTGTTCCACCACCTGGTGCTCCACCGCCTGATGCTCAACCACCTGGTGTTCCACCACCTGGTGCTCCACCGCCTGGTGCTCCACCTGGTGCTCCACCGCCTGGTGCTCCACCTGGTGCTCCACCGCCTGGTGCTCCAGCACCTGATGTTCTACTGCCTGGTGTTCCACCACCTAGTACTCCACCTGGTGTTCCACCACCTGGTGCTCCGCCGCCTGGTGCTCCACCACCTGGTGCTCCACCACCTGGTGCTCCACGACATCGTGCTCCACCGCCTGGTGTTCCACCGCCTGGGGCTCCACCACCTGGTGCTCCACCTGTTGCTCCACACCTGGTGTGCCACCAGGTATTCCACCACCTGGTGCTTCACCTGGTGTTCCACCACCTGGTGTTCCACTAACTGATGTTCCGCCACCTGGTGTTCCGCCAACTGACGTTCCGTCACCTGGTGTTCCGCCACCTGGTGTTCCACCACCTGGTGCTCCACCACCTGGTGTTCCACCACCTGGTGCTCCGCCACCTGGTGTTCCACCACCTGGTGCTCCGCCACCTGGTGTTCCACCACCTGGTGCTCCGCCACCTGGTGTTCCACCACCTGGTGCTCCGCCACCTGGTGTTCCACCACCTGGTGCTCCGCCACCTGGTGTTCCACCACCTGGTGCTCCGCCACCTGGTGTTCCACCACCTGGTGCTCCTCCACCTGGTGTTCCACCACCTGGTGCTCCGCCACCTGGTGTTCCACCACCTGGTGCTCCGCCACCTGGTGTTCCACCACCTGGTGCTCCGCCATCTGGTGTTCCACCACCTGGTGTTCCGCCACCTGGTGCTCCACCACCTGGTGTTCCACCACCTGGTGCTCCGCCACCTGGTGTTCCATCACCTGGTGTTCCACTACCTGGTGCTCTGCCACCTGGTGTTCCATCACCTGGTGTTCCGCCACCTGGTATTCCACCACCTGGTGCTCCACCACCTAGTGTTCCACCCTGGTGCTCCACCACCTGGTGTTCCACCCTGGTGCTCCATCGCCTGGTGTTCCACCCTGTTGCTCCACCTGGTGCTCCACTACCTGGTGCTCCTCCACCTGGTGTTCCACTACCTGGTGCTCCTCCACCTGGTGTTCCACTACCTGGTGCTCCTCCACCTGGTGTTCCACTACCTGGTGCTCCTCCACCTGGTGTTCCACTACCTGGTGCTCCTCCACCTGGTGTTCCACTACCTGGTGCTCCACCACCTGGTGTTCCACCACCTGTTGCTTCATCGCCTGGTGTTCCACCACCTGTTGCTCCACCGCCTGGTGTTCCACCACTTGGTGCTCCACCTGGAGTTCCACTACCTGGTGCTCCAACTGGTGCTCCACCTGGTGTTCCACCGCCTAGTGCTCCACCGCTTGGTGCTCCACCTGGTGTTCCACCGCCTGCTGCTCCACCACCTGGTGTTCCACACCACCTGGTGCTCCATCACCTGGTGTTCCACCACCAGGTCCTCGACCTGGTCCACCACCTGGTACTCAACCTGGAGCTCAACTGCCTGGTGCTCCACCGCCTGGTGTTCCACCACCTGGTGTTCCACCGCCTGGTGCTCCACCGCCTGGTGCTCAACCACCTGGTGCTCCACGGCTTTGTGTTCCACCGCCTGGTGCTCCACCGCCTGATGTTCCACCGCCTGGTGCTCCGCCATCTGGTGTTCCACCAACTGGTGCTCCGCCATCTGGTGTTCATCCACCTGGTGATCCACCACCTGGTGCTCCACCGCCTTGTGTTCCACCACCTGGTGCTCCACCACCTGTTCCTCCACCACCTGTTCCTCCACACCTGGTGTTCCACCTCCAGGTGTTCCACCACCTGGTGTTTCCACCACCTGGTGCTCCACCACCTGGTCCTCCACCACCTGGTGTTCCACCAACTGGTGCTCCGCCATCTGGTGTTCCACCAACTGGTGCTCCGCCATCTGGTGTTCCACCAACTGGTGCTCCGCCATCTGGTGTTCCACCACCTGGTGCTCCGTCACCTGGTGCTCCGTCACCTGGTGCTCCACCACCTCGTGCTCCACCACCTGGTGCTCCACCACCTGGTGTTCCACAACCTGGTGTTCCAGCACCTGGTGTTCCACCACCTGGTGCTCCACCGCCTGGTGCTCCACTACCTGGTGCTCCACCTGTTGCTCCACACCTGGTGTGCCACCACCAGGTGTTCTACCACCTGGTGTTCCACTACCTGGTGCTTCACCTGGTGTTCCGCCACCTGGTGTTCCACCAACTGGTGCTCCGCCACCTGGTGTTTCACCACCTGGTGCTCCGCCACCTGGTGTTTCACCACCTGGTGCTCCGCCACCTTGTGCTCCGCCACCTGGTGTTCCGCCACCTGGTGTTCCACCACCTGGTGCTCCGCCACCTGGTGTTCCGCCACCTGTTGCTCCGCCACCTGGTGTTCCACCACCTGTTGCTCCGCATCCTGGTGTTCCACTACCTGGTGCTCCGCCACCTGGTGTTCCATCACCTGGTGTTCCACCACCTGGTATTCCACCACCTGGTGCTCCACCACCTGGTGTTCCACCCTGGTGCTCCACCACCTGGTATTCCACCCTGGCGCTCCATCGCCTGGTGTTCCACCCTGTTGCTCCACCACCTGGTGTTCCACTACCTGGTGCTCCTCCACCTGGTGTTCCACTACCTGGTGCTCCTCCACCTGGTGTTCCACTACCTGGTGCTCCTCCACCTGTTGCTCCACCATCTGGTGCTCCACCTGGAGTTCCACTACCTGGTGCTCCAACTGGCGCTCCAACTGGTGTTCCACCGCCTAGTGCTCCACCACTTGGTGCTCCACCTGGTGTTCCACCGCCTGGTGCTCCACCTGGTGTTCCACCGCCTGGTGCTCCACCGCCTGGTTTGTTCCACCGCCTGGTTCTCCACCACCTGGTGCTCCACCACCTGGTGCTCCACCTGGTGTTCCACCGCCTGGTGCTCCACCGCCTGGTTTGTTCCACCGCCTGGTTCTCCACCACCTGGTGCTCCACCTTGTGTTCCACCGCCTGGTGCTCCACGACCTGGTGTTCCACCGCCTGGAGTTCCACCACCTGGTTCTCCACCACCTGGTGCTCCACCACCTGGTACTCCACCTGGTGTTCCACCGCCTGGTGCTCCACGACCTGGTGTTCCACCGCCTACTGTTCCACCACTTGGTGTTCCACCGCCTACTGTTCCACCACCTGGTGTTCCACCGCCTGGTGCTCCACCACCTGGTGCTCTACCACCTGGTGTTTCACCACCTGGTGATCCACCACCTGGTGTTCCACCGCTTGGTGCTCCACCACCTGGTCGGTCTGGTGTTCCACCTGGTGCTCCACCACCTGGTGTTCCACTTGGTGCTCCCCACATGGTGTTCCACCGCCTGGTGCTCCACCGCCTGGTGTTCCACCACCTGGTGCTCCACCGCCTGGTGCTCCACCGCCTGGTGTTCCACCACCTGGTGTTCCACCACCTGGTGCTCCACCGCCTGGTGTTCCACCACCTGGTGCTCCACCGCTGGTGCTCCACCACCTAGTGCTCCACCACCTGGTGCTCCACCACCTGGTGTTCCACCACCTGTTGCTCCACCACCTGGTGCTCCACCACCTGGTGTTCCACCACCTGTTGCTCCACCACCTGTTGCTCCACAACCTGGTGCTCCACCACTTGGTGTTCCACCGCCTGGTGCTCCACCGCCTGGTGTTCCACCGCCTGGTGCTCCACCACCTGTTGCTCCACAACCTGGTGCTCCACCACTTGGTGTTCCACCGCCTGGTGCTCCACCGCCTGGTGTTCCACCACCTGGTGCTCCACCGCTGGTGCTCCACCACCTGGTGCTCCACCACCTGGTGTTCCACCACCTGGTGCTCCACCACCTGGTGCTCCACCACCTGGTGTTCCACCACCTGTTGCTCCACCACCTGGTGCTCCACCACCTGGTGTTCCACCACCTGTTGCTCCACCACCTGTTGCTCCACAACCTGGTGCTCCACCACTTGGTGTTCCACCGCCTGGTGCTCCACCGCCTGGTGTTCCACCACCTGGTGCTCCACCACCTGGTGTTCCACCACCTGGTGTTCCACCACCTGGTGTTCCACCGCCTGGTGTTGCACCACTTGGTGTTCCACCACCTGGTGCTCCACCACCTGGTGCTCCACCTCCTGGTGTTCCACCACCTGGTGCTCCACCACCTGGTGTTCCACCACCTGGTGCTCCGTCACTTGGTGTTCCACCACCTGGTGCTCCGTTACCTGGTGTTCCATCACCTGGTGCTCCACCTGGTGCTCCACCACCTGGTGTTCCACCACCTGGTGCTCCACCACCTGATGTTCCACCGCCTGATGCTCCACCTGGTGCTTCACCACCTGGTGTTCCACCACCTAGTGCTCCACCACCTGGTGCTCCACCGCCTGGTGTTTCACCACCTGGTGCTCCACCGCCTGGTGCTCCACCGCCTGGTGTTCTACCACCTGGTGCTCCACCACCTGGTGCTCCACCACCTGGTGTTCCACTACCTGATATTCCACCACCTGGTGTTCCACCACCTGGTGCTTCACCTGGTGCTCCACCACCTGGTGTTCCATCGCCTGGTGCTCCACCACCTGGTGTTCCACCACCTGGTGCTCCACCACCTGGTGCTCCACCACCTGGTGTTCCACCACCTGGTGCTCCACCGCCTGGTGTTCCATCGCCTGGTGTTCCACCGCCTGGTGCTCCACCTGGTGTTCCACCACCTGGTGCTCCACCGCCTGGTGTTCCACCACCAGGTTCTCCACCACCTGGTGTTCCACCGCCTGGTGCTCCACCTAGTGTTCCACCACCTGGTGCTCCACCGCCTGGTGTTCCACCACCTTGTGCTCCACCGCCTGGTGCTCCACCACCTGGTGCTCTACCACCTGGTGCTCCACCACCTGGTGCTCCACCGCCTGGTGTTCCACCACCTGCTGCTCCACCACCTGGTGTTCCACCACCTGGTGTTCCACTGCCCGGTGCTCCACCTGGTGTTCCACCCCCTGGTGTTCCACCACCTGGTGCTCCGTCACCTGGTGTTCCACCCCCTGGTGTTCCACCACCTGGTGCTCCGTCACCTGGTGTTCCACCACCTGACGTTCCACCACCTGGTGCTCCACCACCTGGTGCTCCACCACCTGGTGCTCCACCACCCGGTGTTCCACCTGGTGTTCCACCCCCCGGTGTTCCACCCGGTGTTCCACCCCCCGGTGTTCCACCCCCCGGTGTTCCACCTGGTGTTCCACCCCCCGGTGTTCCACCCGGTGTTCCACCCCCCGGTGTTCCACCCGGTGTTCCACCCCCCGGTGTTCCACCCGGTGTTCCACCACCCCTTCTGAAGGAACATATACATATCACCTGCTATACATACACCCAGCAGTCAGGCCCCGAGGCCAAGTGGGAACACATTTGGAAAGAATTAGAAAGAACTTTTTCAGTGTCAGAGTAGTTAATAAATGGAATGACTGTGATGTACAACACTGTACTGTGATGTACAACACTGTACTGTGATGTACAACACTGTACTGTGATGTACAACACTGTACTGTGGTGTACAACACTGTACTGTGATGTACAACACTGTACTGTGGTGTACAACACTGTACTGTGATGTACAACACTGTACTGTGGTGTACAACACTGTACTGTGATGTACAACACTACTGTGATGTACAACACTGTACTGTGGTGTACAACACTGTACTGTGATGTACAACACTGTACTGTGATGTACAACACTGTACTATGGTGTACAACACTGTACTGTGATGTACAACACTGTACTGTGATGTACAACACTGTACTGTGATGTACAACACTGTACTGTGATGTACAACACTGTACTGTGATGTACAACACTGTACTGTGGTGTACAACACTGTACTGTGATGTACAACACTGTACTGTGGTGTACAACACTGTACTGTGGTGTACAACACTGTACTGTGATGTACAACACTGTACTGTGGTGTACAACACTGTACTGTGATGTACAACACTACTGTGATGTACAACACTGTACTGTGGTGTACAACACTGTACTATGGTGTACAACACTGTACTGTGATGTACAACACTGTACTGTGATGTACAACACTGTACTGTGATGTACAACACTGTACTGTGATGTACAACACTGTACTGTGATGTACAACACTGTACTGTGATGTACAACACTGTACTGTGATGTACAACACTGTACTATGGTGTACATCACTGTATTATGGTGTACATCACTGTATTATGGGGTACAACACTGTACTGTGATGTACTATGAGGCACTGAACTACAGGCCAGTGTCCTTGACTTGCATACCATGCAAGGTGATGGAGAAGATCGTGAGAAAAAACCTGGTAGCACATCTGGAGAGAAGGGACTTCGTGACAAATCGCCAACATGGGTTCAGGGAGGGTAAATCTTGCCTGACTGGCTTAATAGAATAAATTCTACGACCAGGTGACAAAGATTAAGCAAGAAAGAGAGGGCTGGGCGGACTGCATTTTCTTGGATTGTCGGAAAGCCGTTGACACAGTTCCGCATTAGAGGCTGGTACATAAGCTGGAGAGACAGGCAGGTCTAGCTGGTAAGGTGCTCCAGTGGATAAGGGAGTACCTAATCAATAGGAAGCAGAGAGTTACGGTGAGGGGCGAGACCTCCGATTGGCGTGAAGTCACCAGTGGAGTCCCACAAGGCTCTGTACTCGGTCCTATCTTGTTTCTGATATATATAAATGATCTCCTGGAGGGTAAAGATTCCTTTCTCTCAATGTTTGCTGACGATGCCAAAATTATGAGAAGGATTAAGACAGAGGAGGACTGCTTGAGGCTTCAAGAAGACCTAGACAAGCTGAATGAATGGTCGAACAAATGGTTGTTAGAGTTTAACCCAACCAAATGTAATGTAATGAAGATGGGCGTAGGGAGCAGGAGGCCAGATACTAGGTATCATCTGGGAGATGAAACTCTTCAAGAGTCAGAGAGAAAAAGACTTGGGGGGTTGATATCACGCCAGACCTGTCCCCTGCAGCCCTTATCAGGAGGATAACATCAGCGGCATAGGCCAGGCTGGCCAACATAAGAACGGCATTCAGAAACTTGTGTAAGGAATCATTCAGAACATTGTATACCACATTTGGCAGGCCAATCCTGGAGTATGCAGCCCCAGCATGGAGTCCATATCTAGTCAAAGATAAGACCAAACTGGAAAAGGTTCAAAAGTTTGCCACCAGACTAGTACCCGAGCTGAGAGGTATGAGCTACGAGGAGAGACTACGGGAATTAAACCTCACTTCGTTGGAAGACAGAAGAGTTAGGGGGGACATGATCACCACATTCAAGATCCTCAAGGGAATCGACAGGGTTGATAAAGACAGGCTGTTTAACACAAGGGGCACACGCACTAGGGGATACAGGTGGAAACTGAGTGCCCAAATGAGCCACAGAGATATTAGAAAGAACTTTTTTAGTATCAGAGTGGTTGACAAATGGAATGCATTAGGAAGTGATGTGGTGGAGGCTGACTCCATACACAGTTTCAAGTGTAGATATGGCAGAGCCCAATAGGCTCAAGAACCTGTACACCTGTTGATTGACGGTTGAGAGGTGGGACCAAAGAGCCAGAGTTCAACCCCCACAAGCACAATTAGGTGAGTACACACCAGTGGGGCCGAGCGGACAGCACGCTGGACACGTGATCCTGTGGTCCCGGGTTCGATCCCGGGCGCCGGCAAGAAACAATGGGCAGTTTCTTTCACCCTGATGCCCCTGTTACCTAGCATTAAATAGATACCTGGGAGTTAGTCATCTGTCACGAGCTGCTTCCTGGGGTGTGTGTGTGTGGTGTGGAAAAAAATAGTAGTAGTAGTTAGAAACGGTTGATTGACAGTTGAGTGGCGGGCCGAAAGAGCAGAGCTCAACCCCCGCAAGCACAACTAGGTGAATACACACCAATGCTGATGGGGTATCTAATAAAGCAGAAGAGATGAAAGAAAGAGTGAGTGAGGCAGACCCAGACATAGTGGCAATAGTGGAAACTAACTTTCCAGAGGGGTACAAGGTGATAAGAAAAGAGAGGACACAGGGAGGGGGAGTGGCACTCCTAATAAAGCGGAAATGGAAGTTTGAAGACCTGGGAAATTGGGTTACCAATGAGTGCACAAGCTTCATACATGGAACTCTGACAGTAGATGGGAGGAAGATTGTGATCTTGATAATCTACAATCCCCCACCAAACAGTAGAAGACCCAGGCAGGAGTATGATGACAACAACAAGGCATGCATAGATGAACTGCAGAAGGCAGCAACATTAGTTCACAGAATGAGAGCGAAGCTGCTGATCATGGGGGACCTAAATCATGGAGAGATAAATTGGGAATCAAGGAATCCCCATGGAGGGGACGAAACGTGGGGAGCAAAGTTAGTAGATGTTATAGACAGGAATTTCCTAACACAACATGTGAAGGAAGACAGAAGGGAAAGAGGAGGAGATGCACCGAGCCTATTAGACCTGATTTTCACCCAGAACGTAGAAGACATCGAGAATTTGGAACATGAAATACCTCTAGGGGCCAGCGACCACTGTGTCCTAGTCTTTGACTACATGATGGAATTCAAACTTGTGACCATGGGACAAGAGATCTGGGAAAGGAGAGTTGACTACAGGAAAGGGGACTACAGGAAGATAAGGGATTATCTGGGAGAAGTGCAGTGGGAGGAAGAAATTAGAGAAAATACAGTCCAAGATATGATGGACCTGGTCATACGGAAATGCCAGGAGGCCGAAGAGAGATTTATACCAACAGTAAAGGGAAAAAAATAAGAGGGAATATAATAACCCATGATTTAATAGACAGTGTCAGGATGCAAAAATGGCCAGCAGGCGGGAGTGGAGGAAGTACAGAAGACAAAGAACAGAGGACAACAGGATCAGATGCAACAGAGCTAGGAACGATTACATTAACATAAGACGATCATCGGAAAGGGACTATGAGAACGATATTGCGATCAAAGCAAAAAAGCAACCTAAATTACTACACAGCCATATAAGAAGAAAAATGTCGGTGAACGACCAAGTGACAAGACTAAGGAAAACAGAGGGGACATATACTGAAAGTGACAAGGAAATCTGCGAGGCACTGAATGCCAGCTTCCATGGAGTGTTCACAACCGAGCCTGAGCAACTCCCATTGTTAGAAGAGATTACCCTAGATGAAAGACTAACAGACAGAGGCGACAGAAGAGGAGGTAATGAAACACTTGACAACACTGGATGCAACTAAAGCAGTTGGACCAGACAAAGTATCACCGTGGATACTAAAAGAAGCAGCGCAGGCCCTCAGGGTGCCTCTGGCAAGGATCTTTAATGAATCACTTATGTCGGGAGAATTGCCCAGTTGCTGGAAGAAGGCAAATGTCGTACCTATTTTCAAGAAAGGTGATAGGGAGGAGGCACTTAACTATAGACCTGTATCACTGACAAGCATCCCCTGTAAAATACTGTTAAGAATAATTAGGCTACGACTGGTTGCACACCTGGAGAACGTTAGGTTTGTGAACAAACATCAACATGGGTTCTGGAAAGGAAAATCATGCCTAACAAACCTTTTGGAATTCTACGATAAAATAACGAGGATAAGACAGGACAGAGATGGTTGGGCAGACTGCATATTTCTGGACTCCCAAAAAGCCTTTGATACAGTACCGCACGAGACTGCTGTTCAAACTCGTGAGGCAGGCAGGGGGTGGGAGGAAAGGTCCTAGCATGGATAAGGAACTACCTAACAGGAAGGAGCCAGAGAGTTACGGTAAGGGGCGAGAAGTCGGACAGACAAACAGTAACGAGTGGAGTACCTCAAGGATCGGTGCTGGGACCAATTCTATTTCTAATATATGTTAACGACATGTTTACAGGAGTAGAGTCCTACATGTCGATGTTCCCAGATGATGCAAAGTTGATGAGAAGAGTTATGACAGATGAGGATTGCAGGATCCTCCAAGAGGACCTGAACAGCTTGCAGAGATGGTCAGAGAAATGGCTACTGGAGTTCAACACGAGCAAACGTAAAGTTATGGAAATGGGACTAGGTGATAGGAGACCAAAGGGTCAGTACACAATGAAGGGGAACTGCCTACCTTTGACGATGTGAGAGAGAGACCTGGGCATGGACATAACACCTAATCTATCTCCTGAAGCACATACAAATAGGATAACAACAGCAGCGTACTCTATACTGGCAAAATTTAGAACGTCATTCAGAAACCTAAACAAGGAGGCATTTAGGGTGCTTTACAGTGCCTACGTGAGGCCAGTCTTAAAGTATGCCGCCTCATCATGGAGTCCCCATCTGAAGAAGCATATAAGGAAACTGGAAAAGGTTTAGAGGTTTGCAACGAGACTCGTCCCAGAGTTACGAAGGATGGGGTATGAGGAGCGCCTGAAGGAACTGTGCCTTACGACACAAGAAAAAAGAAGGCAGAGGGGGGACATGATAGGAACATATAAAATAATCAGGGGGATTGACAGAGTAGACAAAGACGAAATGTTCACTCGGAATAGTAACAGAACGAGGGGACATGGGTGGAAGCTGGAAACTCAGATGAGTCAGAGATTTCAGGAAGTTGTTTTTTTGGCGTGAGAGTAGTGGAAAAATGGAATGCAGTTAAGGAACAGGTTGTGGAAGCAAATACTATTCATAATTTTAAAACTAGGTATGATAGGGAAATAGGACCGGAATCATTGCTGTAAACAACCGATGCTCGAAAGGCGGGATCCAAGAGTCGATGCCTCTCACAAAGACAGTCAGTCAATCGGTGTACAGTGTTATTGCCTTTTAATAGTTAGTCTTGGATATAAGTTAACAAACGGAAACGAATATCAAGGGAAATGTGCGGCTCATGTGGGATCTAGTTTGTGACACCTAAGTGTGAAAAAACACTCCGCCCTACACCGGGACAACTCTCCCCTCCCCCCTTCTCACACCCCCACCCCCTCCCACCAGAGCAACAACAGTTCACACACGGCCTCCCAACCATATGGTCCACACCCTCCCATAACCTTCCCACTCTAATCCCCCCACACACCCTCACATCCCCTCCCTCTCTTCCACCTCCCTCCCCCCCAATACACACTCAGACACACTTCTCTCTCTCCCTCCCCTACATCTCTCCTCTCTCCCTCCCCTACATCCATATCTCTCTCTCTCTGTCTCCCTCTCTCTCTCCCTCCCCTACATCCATATCTCTCTCTCTCTCTCTCTCTCTCTCTCTCTCTCTCTCTCTCTCTCTCTCTCTCTCTTTCTCTCTCTCTCTCTCTCTCTCTCTCATAGGGAAAACTTGGCAGGGACACGAACTCGGGGTGACAAACGCAGGATGACAATCGCGGCTGGAACAAACTCAGAGGATGGGGTGGAACAGGAAGCCTGGATGAAGGGAGTATTCCAGCAAATGTGGGATGAATTCAGTGAAGGACTGAGGGTAATGAGGGAGACAGTTGCCAACCTGCAGGATGAACTAAGGGCAGCAAAGGAGGAGATAAGATGCCTGAAGGAGACTTCTCCACAATACCAGACACAAACCGTGCCTCAGGGAGACAGGAATGCTACTGTGGAGGGGACCTCCACACCTCGGCTCTCATTTGCTGAAATACTTAAAATGAGCCCTGAAGCTAGGTCTGCAGTTAAGGAAGTTGCCATGGAAGTGGCCTCCTCTCAGGAAGCAGCTAGATGTACTAGCCGGCTGATAGAGAGAAAAAGAGCAGTAGTAGTAGCAGGCATTAAAGAGCAAACAGGGACCAGACCAAAGAAGCGGAGAGACAAGGACAAAAACATAGTTAAAGAGATCCTTAAAGAGGTGAGGATGGAGGGAACTGAACAAAATGTTGAAAAGGTTTTCAGGCTTGGAAAGTACAACAAGGACAGAGACCAAATGATAAAGGTGGTATTCATGAGCGAAATCACGAAAGAGGAACTGTTAGAAAGGAAGTGCTGTCTAGCAAATGTAGAGAAATTCAAAAAAGTATTCCTGCAGAGGGATATGACAAGGGAAGAGAGAAAGCAGACAGCAGACGCAAGGAAGGAGCGCAGGGAGAGAGAAAGAAATCAGGGAGCCACAACCCAGATCCCTACAATCCCAGAGGGGAATGGGAAACCCTCCTCAAACAGTGCACTAGCCACAGGGAGTGCGGCACCACCCCCCACATTCTACCCAACAGACACCTTACCTGCCCCAACCCCTGTCAGCTCCCCACTAAGTACCCACCTAAGGCACCCTCCCCCCACCCACCTCCTTCCTCCCACTCACCCCTCCCCCCAGGACCTCCCTTCTCCCCCATCCCCCAAGCCCTCCCTTCTCCCACATGCCCTCCTGTCTCTCCCACCCACAAGCCCTCCATTTTCCCCTGTCCCCCTAAGCCCCCCCACTCTCCCCCACCCCACCTAAGCCTTCCCTTCACCACTCCCCAAAATCCTCCCCTCTTCCTCACCCACCTCAGCCTTCCCTTCCCCCCCCCCACACCCCCCAAGCCCTCCCCCCTTTACTGCCCCCCAAACCCCCCCCATCTCCCCAAACCACCTTCTCTCACCCCCCTCAACCCTCCCCCTCTCACCCACCCCCCTACCCTCCCCCTCCCCCCCAAGCCCTTCCTCCTCCACCAGTCTCCCTGTACCAGATCCTCCCAGCTCCTACTCACCCCAGATCCCAAAGGGGTCCCCCAGAGGAGAAGCAGAAGAGTCAGTTTCAGGGTAATGTACTTGAACATAGATGGGATCACAAGCAAGGCAAGTGAACTAAGGGAAAGAGCACAAGAAGTGAATCCAGATGTAATCGGACTCACTGAAACAAAACTCTCTGGAATCATAACGAATGCCATGTTTCCCCAGGAGTACACAGTAATAAGGAAAGAGAGGGAAGGTAGGGGAGGAGGCGGAGTGGCCCTACTCATGAGAAAGGAATGGAGTTTTAAGGAGATTGCTATCCCGGGCTGTGAGGGTTTCAGAGACTACATAGCAGGCACCATGACAATAGGAGGACCAAGGATAGTAGTAGCAGTAATATATAACCCTCCACCAAATGACAGAAGACCCAGTCAAGAGTACGAAAACAACAACATGGCAGTTAACACTATAATTGAGAGGGCAGCCTCTGCTGCCTGTAGAAATAGATCCCACCTGCTCATCATGGGGGACTTCAATCACGGAAGGATTGATTGGGAGAACAAGAACCGCATGGAGGCAAGGATACGTGGAGAGCCAAACTACTGGAGGTGGTGACTAGAAACTTCTTAACCCAGCATGTCAGAGAACCCACAAGGATGAGAGGAAATGACGAACCAGCGAGACTCGACCTGGTCTTCACCCTGAACGACTCTGACATAAGAGAAATCGGTTTTGAGGCCCCAGTAGGAATGAGCGACCACAGTGTATTGGTGTTTGAGTACCTGATTGAAGAAGGGTTATTGAACTCGAGGAGGGATACCGAAACCAAAAGGTTAGCATACCGAAAGGGAAACTATGAGGAGATAAGAAAATTCATAACAGATATAGCATGGGAAACAGAGCTCAGGGAAAAGACGGCCCAAGATATGATGGACTACATCACGCAAAAGTGCAAGGACGCAGCAAACAAGTTTGTCCCAGCCCAAAAGAAAAACAGTGAAATGAAGATGAGAAACCCATGGTTTAATCAGAGATGTAGGCTAGCTAAGCAGCAAAGTAAAAGAGCATGGAGAAACTATAGGAATAACAGGACACTGGAGAGCAGAGAAAGATACCAGAATGCCAGGAATGAATATGTCAGGATGAGAAGAGAGGCAGAAAGACAATACGAAAACGACATCGCAAGCAAGGCAAAGACTCAGCCTAAATTGCTGCATAGCCACATCAGGAGAAAAACAACAGTAAAGGAACAGGTTATGAAATTAAGGATAGGGGCAGAAGGATTCACTACAAACGACAAAGAAGTGTGTGAGGAACAGAATAAGAAATTCCAAGAGGTCTTCACCTTAGAGCAAGGAGAAATCCCAGAGATAAGAGAGGGAATAGCTAACCAGGAACCACTGGAAGAGTTTGAGATTACCAGCGGGGAAGTAAGGAAGTGTTTACTAGAGTTGGATGTGACAAAGGCTATAGGCCCAGATGGAATCTCCCTTTGGATACTAAAGGAAGGAGCAGAAGAACTGTGCCTACCACTCTCCATAGTGTATAACAAATCTCTGGCAACAGGGGAACTGCCAGAAATTTGGAAAGCAGCTAACATAGTCCCGATATACAAGAAAGGGGATAGACAGGAGGCACTGAATTACAGGCCAGTGTCCCTAACCTGCATACCATGCAAGCTGATGGAGAAGATTGTGCGAAGAAAGCTAGTGGAACATCTGGAGCGAAAGAACTTTGTAACACAGCATCAACATGGGTTCAGGGATGGCAGGTCCTGCCTCACAGGGTTACTTGAATTCTACGACCAGACAACAAAAATAAGGCAAGAAAGAGAAGGGTGGGCAGACTGCATATTTTTGGATTTTCAGAAAGCCTTTGATACAGTGCCACACAAGAGGCTAGTGAAAAAGATGGAGATGCAGGCTGGAGTGAAAGGGAAGGTACTCCGTTGGATACAGGAGTACCTAAGTAACAGGAGACAACGAGTCAGTGTGAGGGGTGAGGCCTCAGATTGGCGAGACGTTACGAGTGGATTCCCGCAGGGGTCAGTCCTTGGACCTATACTGTTTCTGATATATGTAAATGATCTCCCAGCGGGTATAGAATCGTTTCTCACAATGTTTGCCGATGATGCAAAAATTATGAGGAGGATTGAAACTGAGGACGACAGTAGGAGGCTACAAGATGACCTAGACAGACTGAGTGAATGGTCCAACAAATGGCTGTTGAAGTTCAACCCGAGTAAATGCAAAGTAATGAAACTAGGCAGTGGAAACAGGAGGCCAGACACAGGATACAGAATAGGAGATGAAGTACTTAATGAAACGGACAGAGAGAAAGATCTAGGAGTTGATATCACACCAAACCTGTCTCCTGAAGCCCACATAAAAAGAATAACGTCTGCGGCACATGCGAGGCTGGCTAACATCAGAACAGCGTTCAGGAACCTGTGTAAGGAATCATTCAGAATCTTGTACACCACATATGTAAGACCAATCCTGGAGTCAACCCGTTCTCGCAAATTCGTAAAGTCATTAAACTTATTAACTACGTGCATAGGTGATATACTAAACATAATAGATACCCTTAAAAAGATTCATAGAAAACACCGACCTTACCTAACCTTGTTAGTATCTTAAGAGAAGCATCTTATTGCTTCGTAATTACAATTATTACTTAACCTATACCTATTATAGGTTAGGTAATAATTGTAATTACGAAGCAATAAGATGCTTATCTTAAGATACTAACAAGGTTAGGTAAGGTCGGTGTTTTCTATGAATCTTTATAAGGGTATCTATTATGTTAAGTATGTCACCTATACACATATTTAATAAGTCAATATTGACTTATTAAATTTGCGAGAACGGGTTGCCTGGAGTATGCGGCCCCAGCATGGAGCCCGTACCTTGTCAAGCACAAGACGAAGCTGGAAAAAGTCCAAAGGTATGCTACTAGACTTGTCCCAGAACTAAGAGGCATGAGTTATGAGTAAAGGCAGCGGGAAATGCACCTTACGACACTGGAAGACAGAAGAGTAAGGGGGGACATGATCACAACCTACAAAATCCTCAGGAGAATCGACCGGGTAAACAAGTGTGAACTATTCAACACTGGAGGGACGCAAACAATGGTACACAGGTGGAAGCTGAGCACCCAAATGAGCCACAGAGACATTAGAAAGAACTTTTTCAGTGTCAGAGTAGTTAGTAAATGGAATGCACTAGGAAGTAATGTGGTGGAGGCTGACTCCATACACAGTTTCAAATGTAGATATGACAGAGCCCAGTAGGCTCAGGAATCAGTACATCAGTTGATTGACGGTTGAGAGGCGGGACCAAAGAGCCAGAGTTCAACCCCTGCAAACACAACTAGGTGAGTACAACTAGGTGAGTACACAGCTGACTCAGTCTCACACACACACACACACACCTGACTCAGTCACACACACACACACACACACACACACACACACACACACACACACACACACACACACACACACACACACACACACACACACACACACACATGGAATTCAAACTTATGACCATGGGACAAGAGATCTGGGAAAGGAGAGCTGACTACAGGAAAGGGGACTATATGAGGATAAGGGACTATCTGGGTGAAGTGCAGTGGGAGGAAGAAATTAGAGGAAAAACAGTCCAAGATATGATGGACCTAGTCATACAGAAATGCCAGGAGGCCGAAGAGAGATTTATACCAACGGTAAAGGGAAAAAATAAGAAGGAATATAATAACCCATGGTTTAATAGACAGTGTCAGGAAGCAAAAATGGCCAGCAGACGGGAGTGGAGGAAGTACAGAAGACAAAGAACAGAGGACAACAGAAGCAGATACAACAGAGCTAGGAACGATTACATTAACATAAGACGAACATCGGAAAGGGACTATGAGAACGATATTGCAATCAAAGCGAAAAAACAACCTAAGTTACTACACAGTCATATAAGAAGAAAAATGTCGGTGAACGACCAAGTGACAAGACTAAGGAAGACAGAGGGGGCATATACTGAAAGTGACAAGGAAATCTGCGAGGCACTGAATGCCAGTTTCCATGGAGTGTTCACTACCGAGCCTGAGCAGCTCCCATTGTTGGAAGGGGTTACCCTAGATGAAAGACTATCAGATATAGAGGTGACAGCAGAGGAGGTAATGAAACAGTTGACAACTCTAGATGCAACTAAAGCAGTTGGACCAGACAAAGTATCACCGTGGATACTAAAAGAAGCAGCACAGGCCCTCAGCGTGCCTCTGGCAATGATCTTTAATGAGTCACTATGTCAGGAGAATTGCCCAGTTGCTGGAAGAAGGCAAATGTCGTGCCGATCTTCAAGAAAGGAGATAGGGAGGAGGCACTTAACTACAGACCTGTATCACTGACAAGCATCCCCTGTAAAATACTGGAAAGAATAATTAGGCTGCGACTGGTTGCACACCTGGAGAACATTAGGTTTGTGAACAAACATCAACATGGGTTCTGGACAGGGAAATCGTGCCTAACAAACCTTCTGGAATTCTATGATAAAATAACGAGGATAAGACAGGACAGAGATGGTTGGGCAGACTGCATATTTCTGGACTGCCAAAAAGCCTTTGATACAGTACCGCACATGAGACTGCTGTTCAAGCTCGAGAGGCAGGCGGGGGTGGGGGGAAAGGTCCTAGAATGGATTAGGAACTACCTAACAGGAAGGAGCCAAAGAGTTACGGTAAGGGGCGAGAAGTCGGACTGGCGAACAGTAACAAGTGGAGTACCACAAGGATCGGTGCTAGGACCAATTCTATTTCTTGTATATGTTAACGACATGTTTACAGGCGTAGAGTCCTACATGTCGATGTTTGCGGATGATGCAAAGTTGATGAGAAGAGTTGTGACAGATGAGGATTGCAGGATCCTCCAAGAGGACCTGAACAGATTGCAGAGATGGTCAGAGAAATGGCTACTAGAATTCAACACGAGCAAATGTAAAGTTATGGAAATGGGACTAGGAGATAGGAGACCAAAGGGACAGTACACAATGAAGGGGAACAGCCTACCTGTAACGACGCGTGAAAGAGACCTGGGGGTGGACGTAACACCTAATCTATCTCCTGAGGCACATATTAATAGGATAACGACAGCAGCGTACTCTACACTGGCAAAAGTTAGAACATCATTCAGAAACCTAAGTAAGGAGGCATTTAGGGCGCTTTACACTGCCTACGTAAGGCCAGTCTTAGAGTATGCCGCCTCATCATGGAGTCCCCATCTGAAGAAGCATATAATGAAACTGGAAAAGGTTCAGAGGTTTGCAACGAGACTCGTCCCAGAGCTACGAGGGATGGGGTATGAAGAGCGCCTGAGGGAACTGTGCCTTACGACACTAGAAAGAAGAAGGGAGAGGGGGGACATGATAGGAACGTATAAGATACTCAGAGGAATTGACAGAGTGGACATAGACGAAATGTTCACACGGAATAGTAACAGAACGAGAGGACATGGATGGAAGCTTGAAACTCAGATGAGTCACAGAGATGTTAGGAAGTTTTCTTTTAGCGTGAGAGTAGTGGGGAAATGGAATGCACTTCAGGAACAGGTTGTGGAAGCAAATACTATTCATAATTTTAAAACCAGGTATGATAGGGAAATAGGACAGGAGTCATTGCTGTAAACAACCGGTGCTCGAAAGGTGGGATCCAAGAGTCAATGCTCGATCCTGCAGACACAACTAGGTGAGTACAACTAGGTGAGTACACACACACACACACACACACACACACACACACAGCACGGGTGGGACACGAACAAGGGGACACAGGTGGAAACTTAGTACCCAGATGAGCCACAGAGACGTTAGAAAGAATTTTTTCCGTGTCAGAGTAGTTAATAAATGGAATGCACTAGGAAGTGATGTGGTGGAGGCTGACTCCATACACAGTTTCAAATGTAGGTATGATAGAGCCCAGTAGGCTCAGGAATCTGTACACCAGTTGATTGACAGTTGAGAGGCGGGACCAAAGAGCCAAAGCTCAACCCCCGCAAGCACAATTAGGTGAGTACAATTAGGTGAGTACACACACACACACACACACACACACACACACACACACACACACACACACACACACACACACACACACACACACACACACAGATGCAGAACTAGGAAACAGGATTGGTTCAACAGAAATTATGTGAGAACCAGAGACCAAAAGACACAAAAATGGAACCAATACAGGAACAGGCCAAACCCCCAAACATACCAGCGATACAAAGATGCGAGAAACAACTACACTACAGTGAGGAGAGAGACAAAAAAGAAATTTTGAAAAAGGGATTGCAGACAAATGTAAAACAGAACCAGGTCTATTCTATAAATTCATAAATAACAAATTGCAGGTAAAGATAATATTCAGAGGTTGAAAATGGGAAATAGATTCACGGAAAATAACAAGGAAATGTGTGAAACATTAAACGAAAAGTTCCAAAGTGTGTTTGTACAAAATGAAATCTTTAGGGAACCAGACACAATAAAAATTCCAGAGAACAACATAGAGCACATAGAGGTGTCTAGAGACGAAGTGGAAAAAATGCTCAAGGAGCTAAATAAGAACAAACCAGTTGGTCCAGATGGAGTTTCACCATGGGTTCTGAGAGAATGTGCACCTGAGCTCAGCATTCAACTTCAATTGATTTTTCAGGCATCCCTGTTTACAGGAGTTGTAGCTGATGTGTGGAAAAAGGCTAACATAGTTCCAATCTACAAAAGTGGAACCCCCTTAATTATAGACCGGTATCATTGACAAGTGTAATAGTCAAAATATTGGAAAAAATAATTAAAACTAAATGGGTAGAACACCTGGAGAGAAATGATATAATATCAGACAGACAGTATAGTTTTCGATCTGGAAGATCCTGTGTATCGAATTTACTCAGTTTCTATGATCGAGCCACAGAGATATTACAGGAAAGAGATGGTTGGGTTGACTGCATCTATCTGGACCTAAAAAAGGCTTTCGACAGAGTACCACATAAGAGGTTGTTCTGGAAACTGGAAAATATTGGAGGGGTGACAGGTAAGCTTCTAATATGGATGAAAAATTTTCTGACTGATAGAAAAATGAGGGCAGTGATCAGAGGCAATGTATCGGACTGGAGAAATGTCACAAGTGGAGTACCACAGGGTTCAGTTCTTGCACCAGTGATGGTTATTGTCAATCTACATAAATGATCTACCAGTTGGTATACAGAATTATATGAACATGTTTGCTGATGATGCTAAGATAATAGGAAGGATAAGAAACTTAGATGATTGTCATGCCCTTCAAGATGACCTGGACAAAATAAGTATATGGAGCACCACTTTGCAAATGGAATTTAATGTTAATAAATGCCATGTTATGGAATGTGGAATAGGAGAACATAGACCTCACACAACCTATATATTATGTGAGAAATCTTTAAAGAATTCTGATAAAGAAAGAGATCTAGGGGTGGTTCTAGATAGAAAACTATCACCTGAGGACCACATAAAGAATATTGTGCGAGGAGCCTATGCCACGCTTTCTAACTTCAGAATTGCTTGTAAATACATGGATGGCGATATACTAAAGAAATTGTTCACGACTTTTGTTAGGCCAAAGCTAGAATATGCAGCGGTTGTGTGGTGCCCATATCTTAAGAAGCCCATCAACAAACTGGAAAAGGTGCAAAGACACGCTACTAAGTGGCTCCCAGAACTGAAGGGCAAGAGCTACGAGGAGAGGTTAGAGGCATTAAATATGCCAAAACTGGAAGACAGAAGAAAAAGAGGTGATATGATCACTACATACAAAATAGTAACAGGAATTGATAAAATCGATAGGGAAGATTTCCTGAGACCTGGAACTTTAAGAACAAAAGGTCATAGATTTAAACTAGCTAAACACAGATGCCGAAGAAATATAAGAAAATTCACTTTCGCAAACAGAGTGTAGACGGTTGGAACAAGTTAAGTGAGAAGGTGGTGGAGGCCAAGACCGTCAGTAGTTTCAAAGCGTTATATGACAAAGAGTGCTGGGAAGACGGGACACCACGAGCGTAGCTCTCATCCTGTAACTACACAGGTAATTACACACACACACACACACACACACACACACACACACACACACACACACACACACACACATAATGGTCCAGAAAACTTGATAATGGTCCAGTACGGACCAAAACGACGTTTTCTTCAGCTTCTGGTGTGTGGTTTGCTCATCTTCAGCCACGCTATTGACTCATCATCTACATTGAAGTACAGTATTGATATCTGTACACCTTGTTAACAATAAGCAATTGTAAATGATTGCAGATTTTTTCATGGTTTTAGGTTACATGCGGGTGTGACTTGGTATATCAGTAGACATTCCACACCCTGACCTCCATATATACACATGGCGAGGGAGGAAGGGGTGAAGAGGCAGGAGGTGGAGGAGGTAGGAACGTAGGAAGGGGCAGTGAGGAGGTAAGGAGTGAGGTGGGGAGGGGGAAACCAGGACTGTGTGTGACTGTGTGTGTGTGTCTGACTGTGTGTGTGTGTGTGTGACTGTGTGTACTCACAACTAGGTGAGTACACACAGTCACACACACACACACAGTCACACACACACACACAGTCACACACACAGTCACACACACACACACACACACACACACACACACACACACACACACACACACACACACACACACAGTCACACACACACACACACAGTCACACACACACACAGTCACACACACACACACACACACACACACAGTCACACACACACACACAGCTGACTGAGTCAGCTGTTTGACACACACAGCTGACTCAGTCAGCTGTGTGACACACACTCAGCTGACTCAGTCAGCTGTGTGACACACACACACACACACACACACACACACACACACACACACACACACACACACACACACACACACACACACACACACACACACACAGTCACACACACACACACACAGTCACACACACACACACACAGTCACACACACACACACACACACACACACAGTCACACACACAGCTGACTCAGTCACACACAGCTGGCGGGCCAGTAGCGTCCCCGTTGCCCTGGGAGACGAACAGTACCTCCCGCCGCCGCCAGAGATCAATAATCGCGCCACGCTACTACACAACAAAACACCAAATTTGGTATCGTTCTCCATCGCTGATTCACTTTATTGAAGAT
Source organism: Procambarus clarkii (assembly GCF_040958095.1). NCBI lineage: Eukaryota > Metazoa > Arthropoda > Malacostraca > Decapoda > Cambaridae > Procambarus > Procambarus clarkii. Next base: position 34,090,939 of record NC_091197.1, read on the forward strand.
CTGTAAACAAATATCCATGAGGCATGTGCCTATGTAAACAAACTGAGATCAGTAGCTCATCACAGTTAAAACAGATCTGTAGTGGCTCATGCAGGCGGGCGCTGGTCTAAACTGGCTTTGTATCCTCACTAAGTTCTATGAGGAAGCGTGAGTAAGGCGGAAGGGACAGGCAGTACTCATAAACAAAGGGCAAAGTCCATTCCATGCACCCGCCAACCCCCCCACCCCCACCCCCAGTTGTTTATGAATGAAAAACGGTTTACACACGACTCTAACCCGTCCGCGACTCGAGTCCATTCCATCCAGCGGTCGACCCCACAGACGCATTCATACATTTTAACATGCTGTTCATTCAAAAACAGGATTTTTCTCAAATATATATGAATATTATAATAGCATATTGTGCATATATAGGCATAGATTAGGTTAGGTGTTTAGGTTCTGTTGGCGTTTATTTGTATTTGTAGTACGTGGACTGCTTCCTGGGGATGTGTAACAAAAAGGAGGCCTAGTCGAGGACCGGGCCGCGGGGACGCTAAGCCCCGAAATCATCTCAAGATAACCTCAAGAAGAATAAGATCCCCGACACATTTAAAACAGCGGAGATCGTGTGCCTTCATGAAGGAGACAGTAAAGCACATACAAACAATTTTGGACCAATTGCTCTAACTTCACACATCATAAAAGTCTTTGAAAAAGAGCTACCAATTCTAACTGGTATCTGACATAGACAAGGATACAAACTACAGTACTGTACCATCATTTACAGATGACGCTAACATTCTCATGCAAGCAGGCAATATAGTAAACTTCTAATCTGATGCAGGCGATGAGTCACAATAACGTGGCTGAAGAATGTTGACCAGACCACACACTAGAAGGTGAAGGAACAACGACGTTTCGGTCCGTCCTGGACCATTCTCAAGTCTGGTCAACATTCCAATCTGATGTAAATTGGGTCTTTCAATTGGTCCCAGATAATAACATGATGTTTAATGAAAACAAGTTTCCAGCTCCTGTGTTATGGAAAAAAACGAAAATATAAAACGGAAACCATATATAAAACTGAATCAAATCACACCATAGAGCGAAAGAGCAATGTAAAGGATCTAGGAGTAATCATGTCGGAAGACCTTACCTTCAATGAACACAAAGTAATTGTCAAACTGCAAAACAAATGACAGGTTGGATAACAAGGACCTTCCAAACAAGGGACGCCATACCAGTGATACTTTTAAAGACACTAGTGCTCTCTAGGGTGGACTATTGTTGCACACTAACAGCCCCACTCAGAGCTGGAGAACGTACTAACCCAGAGAGCGTACACTGATGCTTTACAGCTCAAATCCCCTCGTATAAGTCATCTACATCTGCCTCAAAGGAGAAAGAGAAGAAAGGGAACCTAGATGCATGACAAGTAGTAAGAACAAGGTATTAATAAGGGTATTTATACCCAGCCTCTGGAGGCTGTATAAATCCAAAATGAACATAATAGATTATGTTTCTAATATTATATTAGATGATGCAGACGAGGAGTCACAATAACGTGACAGGAATGTTGACCAGACCACACACTAGAAAGTGAAGGGACGACGACGTTTCGGTCCGTCCTGGACCATCAATATATTAGATTATGTTTGTCAGAAATTATATAAAAGGTCATTCAATTCAGCCACCCAGGAAATCAGATCAGCCAGAAGGAACTAGGAAAGAAAACTTGGCCAAAACATAAAGGACTATTACACATAGAAATCACAATAGTGTGATGTATCAAATGAACAAATCCACAAGAGCCGTGACGAGGATTCGAACCTACGTCCGAGAGCATCCCAGACGCTGCCTTAATCGACTGAGCTACGACATGGTAAAAAAAAAAAGAGTTGAAACCAGAAGTTGTACCTAAGTTACTTGGATCCTGCAGCCTGGGAGTCGGTTGGCCGAGCGGACAGCACACTGGACTTGTGGTCCTGGGTTCGATCCCAGGCGCCGGCGAGAAACAATGGGCAGAGTTTCTTTCACCCTATGTCCCTGTTACCTAGCAGTAAAATAGGTACCTGGGTGTTAGTCAGCTGTCACGGGCTGCTTCCTGGGGGTGGAGGCCTGGTCGAGGACCGGGCCGCGGGGACACTAAAAAGCCCCGAAATCATCTCAAGATAACCTCTCCGAGACACAAACCAGGGTTTTACACAACGCCCCCCATGCACTCGAGCTATGTCAATAGGCCGTTCTACCTCTTCGTCCTTACTTCATTATACACAGAAACCACAATAGAGTGATGCATCAAATGAACAAATCCACAAGGGCCGATTTTGGATAGTCCATAAAGGACTATCCAAAATCATTGTATGCATAAATCCGTAGTAAGACCCAAACAAAGGACTGTGTAGGGGCAGCAAACACTGTGAATGACTACTTTACATCAGTGTTGACACTAGAAAGATTGGACGACATCCCATCACCCACACAAATGTTGGAAGGAGGTGAAGAGAATGAACTAAGGAATATACCCATAACAGACGACACAATCAGGAAGAACACTGACAAAATCAAAGACTCAAAAGACTCAGGTGTGGATGGATTACAACCCAAACTCGTAGAGGAACTGACAAGTGCACTATGCATCCCACTGACACTCCCTTTCTGAAAGTCCCAGAACCAAGGGATAGTTCCCAAGACTGGAGATATGCCAATATTATCCACATTGTCGAGCAAGGCAGAAAACTACCATCCAGTCAACTTGCCATCACACATCTGTAGCTCATGGAGAGGATCCTAAGCAGGACCAACTGGGCTGTGGTGGGTCTGCGGGCCGCTCCAAGCAACAGCCTGGTGGACCAAACTCTCACAAGTCAAGCCTGGCCTCGGGCCGGGCTTGTGGAGTAGAAGAACTCCCAGAACCCCATCAAGCAGGTATATGTGGTTTGGTCCACCAGGCTGTTGCTTGGAGCGGCCCGCAGGCCCACATATATATCTGCTTGATGGGGTTCTGGGAGTTCTTCTACTCCCCAAGCCTGGCCTCGTGTGAGAGTTTGGTCCACCAGGCTGTTGCTTTATGCACCCCATACCCATCCTGTGAGCGGTAATGGAAAGGGTAATGCACATAATGGCCTCAGGGACTGAGCTCCCACAATTCATTTAGCAAAGTAAGTTAGCAGCCGCGTCCAACAACCTGGTTGACCAGTCCAGCAACGAGGAGGCCTGGTCGACGACCGGGCCGCGGGGACGCTAAGCCCCGAAAACGCCTCAACTTCACCTCAAGGTAAGATACTACCAAGCAGTAAATAGGTACCTGGGAGTTAGACAGCTGCTACGGGCTGCTCTCTTGGGGTGTGTAACAAAAAGGAGGCCTGATTGAGGACCGGGCCGCGGGGACGCTAAGCCCCGAAACCATCTCAAGAGAACCTCAAGAAGAAGAAGATATCACATGAGAGACTGACAAGAAAATTAGAGGCAGGTGGAAAATATGAGAAAATACTATAATGGATCAAACAATGATTAAACCAAAGAAAACAAGATTTCCTGCTAAATGGGAAAAGAATGGAACTATCAGGGTAAAGCGGCGACCCATTACGACTATATATATACCACTTGGAAGGGGTCAAGATAAGGACTTGTGGATGGGACGGGGGGAAGGAATGGTGCCCAACCGCTTGGATGGTCGGGGATTGAACGCTGACCTGCATGACGCCAGACCGTCGCTGCGAAGCTGCATGAATCTGATTTGGAGAAATGTGGTAAGTGGGGTGCCACAGGGGTCCACTTTGGGGCCCCCCTCACACACCCCAGCCCCTCACCCGTCACCCCAGGACGGCTGTCATCCATCACCCCCTCCACACCCACCCTCACACACCCCAGCCCCTCACCCGTCACCCCAGCACGGCTGTCATCCATCCCCCCCTCCACACCCACCCTCCCACACCTCAGCCCCTCACCCGTCACCCCAGCACGGCTGTCATCCATCCCCCCCTCCACACCCACCCTCACACACCCCAGCCCCTCACCCGTCACCCCAGCACGGTTGTCATCCATCCCCACACCCTCACACACCCCAGCCCCTCACCCGTCACCCCAGCACGGCTGTCATCCATCCCCCCCTCCACACCCACCCTCACACACCCCAGCCCCTCACCCGTCACCCCAGGACGGCTGTCATCCATCCCCACACCCTCACACACCCCAGCCCCTCACTCGTCACCCCAGGACGGCTGCCATCCATCTCCAACACCCTCACACACCCCAGCCCCTCACCCGTCACCACAGGACGGCTGTCATCCATCCCCACACCCTCACACACACCAGCCCCTCACCCGTCACCCCAGGACGGCTATCATCCATCCCCACACCCTCACACACACCAGCCCCTCACCCGTCACCCCAGGACGGCTATCATCCATCACCAACACCCTCACACACACCAGCCCCTCACCCGTCACCCCAGGACGGCTGTCATCCATCACCAACACCCTCACACACCCCAGCCCCTCACCCGTCACCCCAGGACGGCTGTCATCCATCACCAACACCCTCACACACCCCAGCCCCTCACCCGTCACCCCAGGACGGCTGTCATCCATCACCAACACCCTCACACACACCAGCCCCTCACCCGTCACCCCAGGACGGCTGTCATCCATCACCAACACCCTCACACACTCCAGCCCCTCACCCGTCACCCCAGGACGGCTTGTGACGGCTGTCACCCATCACCAACACCCTCACACACCCCAGCACCTCACCCGTCACCCCAGCACGGCTGTCATCCACACCTCCACCAGCTCCCGCGTAATTGTCAGCTGTTTCCTGCGGGCTGATCAGCTGATCAGGAGGGAACAAAGATGTTTACATGTGTCTGGTCACCCACCTGACCACCATGTGGGCCAGCGGGTTGCAACACACCACCTTCTCCTTCTCCCACCCGCCATCCGTCTTCACCCACTTATCACCCGGGTCTCTCCAGTCCTTAGAGAACACAGGCATTGTTATGGCGCGGGAATTGAGCGAGCGCGGCAACAGCCGTCCTCTCTTCACCACGGTCACAGACACACTGGCGGGCTCCTGCGGGCTCCCAGTCAGCTGGGACTCTTGGTAGGGGGGGGGGTGTTGTTGTTGTTGTGGCTGTGTTGTGTTTACCTCAGCTGGCCTGCCACCCAGGCCTGCCACCCAGGCCTGCCACCCAGGCTGGCCTGCTACCCAGGTTGGCCTGCCACCCCAGCCTGCCACCTAGACCTGCCACCCAGGCTGGCCTGCCACCCCGACTTGCCACCCCGGCCTGCCATCCAGACCTGCCACCCCGGCTTGCCACCCAGGCCTGCCACCCACCCTGGCCTGCCACCCCGGCTGGCCTGCCACCCAGGCTAGCCTGCCACCCAGACCTGCCACCCCGGCCTGCCACCCAGACCTGCCACCCCGGCCTGCCACCCAGGCTGGCCGGCCACCCAGGCTGGCCGGCCACCCCGGCTTGCCACCCCGGCCTGCCACCCACCCATCCTGGCCCCCACCCACCCATCCTGGACTCCCACCCACCCTGGCCGCCACCCACCCATCCTGGGCCCCCACCCACCCATCCTGGCCCCTCACCCACCCATCCTGGCCTCCCACCCACCCATCCTGGGCCCCCACCCACCCATCCTGGCCTCCCACCCACCCATCCTGGCCCCTCACCCACCCATCCTGGCCTCCACCCACCCATCCTGGGCCCCCACCCACCCATCCTGGCCCCCCACCCACCCTCCCATCCTGGCCCCCACCCACCCATCCTGGCCCTTCACCCACCCATCCTGCCCCTCACCCACCCATCCGGCCCCCACCCACCCATCCTGGGCCCCCACCCACCCATCTTGGCCCCCACCCACCCTCCCATCCTGGCCCCCACCCACCCATCCTGGCCCTTCACCCACCCATCCTGGCCCCCATCCACCCATCCTGGCCCCCACCCACCCATTCTGGCCCTCACCCACCCATTCTGGCCCCCTCACTCACCGATCCTGGCCCCCACCCACCCATCCTGGTCCCCCACCCATCCTGGCCCCTCACCCACTCATTCTGGCCCCCCACCCACCCATTCTGGCCCCCCACCCACCCATTCTGCCCTTCACCCACCCATCCTAGCCCCCCTCCCACCCATCCTGGCCCTCACCCACCCATCCTGGCCCCCACCCACCTATCCTGGCCCCCCACCTACCAATTCTGGCCCCCCCACCCACCTATTCTGGCCCCCCACCCACCCATCCTGGCCCCCACCCACCCATCCTGGCCCCCACCCACCCATCCTGGCTCCCCACTCACCCATCCTGGCTCCCCACCCACCCATCCTGGCCCCCACCCACCCATCCTGGGCCCCCACCCACCCATCCTGGCCCCCACCTACCCATCCTGGGCCCCCACCCACCCATCCTGGCCCCCACCCAACCATCCTGGGCCCCCACCCACCCATCCTAGCCCCCCACCCATTCTGGCCCTCACCCACCCATTCTGGGCCCCCCACCCACCCATCCTCGGCCCCCACCCACCCATCCTGGCCCCCACCCACGCATCCTGGGCCCCCACCCACCCATCCTGGCCCCCACCCACCCATCCTGGCCCCCCACCCACCTTTTCTGGCCCCGCACTCACCCATCCTGGCCCCTCCCACCCATCCTGGCCCTCACCCACCCATCCTGGCCCCCACCTACCCATCCTGGCCTCAATCCACCCATCCTGGCCCTCACCCACCCATCCTGGCCCCCACCTACCCATCCTGGCCTCAATCCACCCATCCTGGCCCCCACCCACCCATCCTGGCCTCAATCCACCCATCCTGGCCCCCACCCACCCATCCTGGCCCTCACCCACCCATCCTGGCCCCCACCCACCCATCCTGGCCCCCAACCCACCCATCCTGCCCCTCACCCACCCTTCCTGGCCCCCCCACCCACCCATCCTGGCCTCCACCCACCCATCCTGGCCCCCACCTAACCATCCTGGGCCCCCACCCACCCATCCTGGCCCCCCACCCACCCTCCCATCCTGGCCCCCACCCACCCATCCTGGCCCTTCACCCACCCATCCTGCCCCTCACCCACCCATCCTGCCCCTCACCCACCCATCCGGCCCCCACCCACCCATCCTGGCCCCCCTCCCACCCATCCTGGCCCCCCACCCACCCATCCTGCCCCCCACCCACCCATCCTGGCCCCCACCCACCCATCCTGGCCCCCACCCACCCATCCTGGCCCCCCCCCCCACCCATCCTGACCCCCACCCATCCATCCTGGCCCCCACCCACCCATCCTGGCCCCCACCCACCCATCCTGGCCCCCCCCACCCATCCTGACCCCCACCCATCCATCCTGGCCCCCCCCCCACCCATTCTGACCCCCACCCATCCATCCTGGCCCTCACCCACCTGTAATAACCGCTTTACCCTGTTATAATAACCGCGGCCTCTATTGTAATAACCCAATGTTCCCCAGTATTAATCCTGTTATCTTGTGATCTCACGTAATCGTTCTGCACGCTCCGTGTTGTAAATCTCTTTCTCTCTTCACTCAATACCCCAGCTCAACACTGTTACAGTCCAGCATGACCCCTCACTGGACTGCCACGTATATAAGAGGAATATTAAATGAGGAAGATACAGCAAGGACAAGGGTTATTAGTTAACAAAAAAACAATAACAAAACTCATATGCAGGCGATGAGTCACAATAACGTGGCTGAAGTATGTTAACCAGACTACACACTAGAAGTTCAAGGGACGACGACGTTTCGGTCCGTCCTGGACCATTTTCAAGTCGATTGAGAATTCAACTTCTAGTGTGTGGTGTGGTCAACAATAACAAAACTCATTAAACACTGCCACCACCTTCCCGACCAACCATACCTGAATGTGTCTATCACCGATCCCCCAGGAAGGCAAGGAATCAGTAATCATGGGACTCCAAGGGTAGTATGAATTTCAATATTAATTTTTTGGGAATATTAGTTTGTTTAATTTACGTTACTTATTTGAATCCAAGGGCAACTTTAGTATCTATTAACTGTAGGAGAACATGGGGGTTTCCAATTCAACACCTAAAAATGACCAAGTAGCAAAATATGTCAAAGGGGAGTTAAGTGAATACCACTGGACAAGTTATACAATTTATTTTATGAAATATGTAAATTAAGACAATTTGAACATATACCCTATTCTATTTCCCTAGAGGCACAATGGATATTTACTGAGGACACGAACACAAGTGCACTATACCTTAAATAACCGCACTAAGGCCAAGATGTTGATGGCTGCCCTCAGCCCCGAGGATACGGGCTTGCTGCCCTTTTTCCAATACACTCCCAAGACACACTGATCAAATTTTGTTTTACCAACTTATTGCTGGGAAGGATTACTCCTCCCACCATTTAATACGGCCCCAGGGCTCCACCCATTATTTTGGCAATGGCCAACCATTTAACACTTAGGCCTGAGGTCTGGCTCTCTAGGGCCAATAAGGACTTGGCCCTTATCTCAGGCCAATCACCTTCACTGATCTGCCGTGAAAAGCTACATGAATTCCTGAAGATTGAGTCAGCTCTCCCCAGCTATGAGAAGGGAGACAAGGCGCCTCTATGGAGCCCCAGTGCACCTGCGAGCAATGTTTACAAAACTGATAAATTATGTTCAAGCCTGTCTCCTGCAAGATAAAGAGTAGGGACATTTGACTCTGCCTCGTATGGGGAAGGGACCGCTGCTGAGAGGGAATGAGAGGGAATGAGAGGGAATGAGAGGGGGATGGAGAGGGAAAAATCTGAGTGGGGTAGTTGAGTGGGGGAAGCCAAAGGTATCCAAGACCACCCTCAGGTCAACTTCTTGACCCTGACAAATGGGCGACAGGGGGGGGGAGAGGAGGAGACGAATGGCGGCCAAGGGGAGGGGAGAGGGAGAAGGAAGGGAGGGGAGAGGGAGAAGGAAAGGAGGGGAGAAGGAGAATGGAAGGAGGGGAGAAGGGAGAACTAATGATCTTAGCCCCAGATCATTACAACTCCCCCTCCTCGGAAATTAAGAAATTTGTGTGTAAAGCAAGTTACACACACTTTTCTTATCCGGAAATCCTGCCCTACCATAACCATTAACTCCAAAAACAACATTTTTAACCCAACACTATATTAACCCAATGCCTCAAAACAAAAGAAATTATCTAATCCTAACTAATTCCATACAATACTCCAACAACAATAACGGCACACCCAAAAGGTGTGCCCCAGCATGTATTTATACCTATCAACACAACAGTAATAATACATAAAACATAAGGACAGAGACTGTCCCTATAATCCTGACTGTCCACTTGGGTGCAGCCCCGTACCCTTCCAACTACCTGGAAGACAAAACATCCTATACCTGTCTTGATATAGTAACAAAACTGAAGAAATCCCAACCTAACAATTACTAACTAGCTAAAATCAGCCGATAGCCTTCAGCTATCCCAGTATTCCACCTGGAATAAAGATCAAACCCATCACAGCACACCACATAGAAACATTAAAAAAAATTAATGTCATAAAAAATTAACAAAATTATAAAATTATATCAAAATAGAGGAACACTACGTCTCAGGGGCCTGGTGTTCCACTCCACACCTGTGGCAACTGTCCACCACAGCGCTTCCCAATCTTAAAATCTAAAGAAAAGACACAGAAATATTTTTATTATTAAAAAAAAATTCAATGTCCACAGACATGTCCCTCAACCAACAACAACACTCTGGATATAAGTTCCTCAACTCCTAATATCCCAGAGTTCATATTCAAGTCCACAACAACAGCGGGTGAACACATTTTTCAGACTGTGTACCACACCCTTATTGTTCAGTAAACCACAAAAAAAAAATGTATATATAAATATCAGTATCTAGGATCTAGAAAAATCTATACAATACAATACAATACAATTTTATTTAGGTAAGGTACATACATACAAAATTTTTTTACAAGGATTGTTTGACTTATAGGTAGAGCTAGTACATACAATTCCTAAAGCCACTATTACGCAAAGCGTTTCGGGCATGATAAACTTAAATGACAAGCTTAATACTAAATGAGCATAATGAGTAGAATGAAAACAAGAAATGAAAACATAGATGAAAAAGCAGCACAAATACAATTATGTCGACAAACAGCGCTCTTTAAAGAAAAGACAGACATTGGTTGACAATAGAAGGGTAAGGTAGGTTACAGGGAATTTATTAGGTATAGCTTCGCTTTTAACTTAAACTGGTTGAGAGAGGTACAGTCTTTAACATGGTTGGGAAGGTCATTCCACATTCTTGGTCCCTTGATTTGTAGAGCATTTCTAGTTTGATTAAGTCGTACTCTAGGAATATCAAAACTGTATTTATTTCTGGTGTGATGCTCATGGGTTCTGATACAACCTTCTATGAAGCTTTTGAGATCAGGATTGGCATTATAGTTTAGCGTTTTATATATGTATAATACACATGAGAGAATGTGCAGTGACTTAATGTCTAACATATTCAGAGATTTGAGTAGGGGTACCGAGTGATGTCTGGGGCCAGAATTGGATATTGTCCTAATAGCAGCTTTGTGTTGAGTAATTAGAGGACGTAAGTGATTTTGGGTAGTAGAGCCCCAAGCACAAATACCATAGTTGAGATATGGATAGATAAGGGAGTAATAGAGAGTCACCAGGGCAGGGCGTGGTACATAATATCTGATCTTAGAAAGAATGCCCACAGTTTTTGAAACTTTTTTTGTTATGTTTAGAATGTGTCCCTGGAAATTCAGCTTCTGGTCAATGAGAATGCCAAGGAATTTGCCATCTACTTTGTTACAAATTTGGGTATTGTTTATTTTGAGATTTATTTGATTAGAGGATTTATTGCCAAACAGAATATAGAAGGTTTTGTCAATGTTAAGGGTGAGTTTGTTGGCAGTTAGCCACAGATGGACTTTATTTAGCTCAGTATTTACTGTGGCATTTAGAGCAAGGGGATCAGGACTGGAGTAAATGAAGGTTGTGTCGTCAGCAAATAGAATTGGTTTGAGGTGTTGGGAGGCATTTGGAAGGTCATTAATGTAGATGAGAAAGAGGAGAGGGCCAAGTATGCTGCCCTGGGGAACACCAATGTTGATGGGTAGGGTGGGAGAAATTGTATTATTCACAGAAACATATTGGAGCCTGTCAGTAAGGTAGGATTTGAGGTATTGTAGGGGAGTGTCCTCTGACTCCATAATGATGTAATTTAAGAAGAAGGTTTTGGTGGTTGACAGTATCAAAAGCTTTACGCAGGTCCACAAACAACCCAACAGGGAACTCATTTTTATCAAGAGCTGTATGAATCAAGTTAAGCATACTAATAAGTGCATCGTTAGTGTTTTTTTTGGGTCTGAAGCCATATTGGCAAGGGCTAAGTATATTGAGTTTGGCTAGATATGAGTAAAGCTGCTTATAGATTAGTTTTTCAAATATTTTTGACAAGTTTGGCAGGATAGATATAGGTCTGTAGTTGTTAACATCTGTGAGATCACCACATTTGTGGACAGGCGTTACTCTCGCTTTTTTTAGAATATCTGGGAAGGTTTGGAGTTCAAGTGACTTGTTGAAGAGCAAAGCAATAGCAGGGGCTAAAGATCTGGAGGCTTTTTTGTAAATTAAAGTTGGTATCTCCTCAAGGGCACCAGACTTGGTTTTAAGGGAAAGGATTATCTCATTGACGTCAGTGGAATTAATAGGCTTTAGGTACAGAGACTGTGGATAGTTACCTGTAAGATAGTCCTTAATGTCAGTACTGGAAGATGGAATATCATTTGCAAGGGATGAACCAATGGAAGAGAAGAACCTATTGAACTCAATAGCAGAATCAGAGGCTGAAGTTATGTTTGTCCAGATGTGATCTAGAGTCGTGGCAGTGCTATCAGTGATTCTAGTAGGTCTAGTGATTAAGGGTATGAGGAAGCAGGAATTCATACAGTTGAGGAAGCTAACAGCAGTAGGGTGTTCAGGCTCGCAGAGGTCAATATTAAAGTCCCCTGCGATAATTAGGTGGTTAAATAGATAGATGGTTAAATAATCTAGATAAAGTTCCCCACTGATCAACGTTTCTAGAGACCCTACTAGATGCTTCTCAAACCAGTTCACTCATACAACTTATCTAGAGACAGGGTCATTTTCTAGATGTTCACTTTCTAGATTTATTTCTCTATTTCACTAGTTCTAGTTTTCAACATTTAATACTGTTCCAGAGAACTTTCCGAAGGTGTACAAGTGTTTACCATCAGAAGGAAAATTAAAAGTTGAACTGTTCCGAGTTAACACAGTTTACTATATTAATAGCATTTATGTTTATATGAAACTTTTCTATAAAGAAGTTCTCTCGTTCGTTCCTGGTGACATTTCGTTGCTGTAGATTCCGGCGACTACCTCATGTTGCTTGAAGATCCTGGTCGTCTGGAAGTTCCATTCCCGGCCTCGGCCAACTACGGACAGTACAGCGGGGTCTCGTACTACCCGCACCTGACTTGAGTGACAGCTGACACCTGGCGGCTGTCAGCTCAGGTGGACCCCGCTAACAGGAACCCGGGTTCATCTCTTCTTATCGCTCCCCAAACAGTCTTGATGGATTGTTGTTAACCATGGCTGCCACAGTATAGCACACCTTCGACGTGTCACGATGTCTCGCGTTGGTAGTGAGGTTCGAGTGGCGTTGAAGAGGATGGCGTGGTGACAGGACAGGTGGGCCCTGCCTCAGCTCCTGGGCGACGTCATCTACCGGCGTTTACTTGTTATCCCGGTACTACTGGGCCGGTACACCTTCCGTGCAACCCCTCGTGCAGCTGAACTTGGGCCGAGGTACAGGATTGTACCTCATCTGGCGATTCCGCAAGCACTCTGTAGGGGTAGTGCTGTTCGTACCCGGGACCACCGCGTTGCTGCTTGGTTTCCACAGACGACGCAACCGCAGGTTTTGAGAGAGCTGACAAGTCGTTGCAATTAGCGTTCTTCTTCGTAGACCACTCGTCTTCCACTTCCGGTTTTCCCGCAGTCTTGACTACGCGGCTGGTGGGCTTGGTTGGTGACCTTGAGACAGCTTGCCCACGGTTGAGATGGTGACTGGACTCTGCTCCGTGAAGACAGCATGGCTGGACTGGGACAACCTCATTAGTGACGTGAGGTGTCGGCCGGGTGACTGTACGCCAGTCACCCCTTCCGGATAACCAATTGACGAGTTACCGGGTACAAGGGGGAAGACTTGATGTAACGTGCCTCAGACTCCGATCTTATCAGCCAGGTGGGTCATCCCCAGACCTGCTGATCTCGATCCTTGGTTCACGTGTGACTGGGAGGCTGGAACTGGTGTACCATCAGACCTGAGAAAGACAGACAACAACAAATGGCGGAAACATGGATATTACTCTGAGGTATAGGAAGTTGGAAACCCCAGAGCAAGGCAAGTATGCTACCTGAGTCATGCACATCAGCAAATACACACCATTGCCTCTACAGGATAATTCTAAGATTGTTACTAAACCTGGCTAAGGGAGCTCACTAACAATTTACTGTACAGCTCGCGACCTTGTTACCATAGGGTGACAAGATTGAACTTGACTACTGATGAGGTCTGACAGGTCATCCTCATCATCTGACTCAGCACTTGGATCATTAGACAGGTCAGGAATTAGACTTGCTGAAGGCAGCTCTAGTTCCTCCCTCGCGTGATAAGGTTTTAATTTATTAATGTGAATCGTTCTCTCAACTTGGTATTCAAAAATACCTTTATTAACAAAATTAACCGGACCTTTCCTTTCAATTACTCGGTAAGGGCCCCGCCATCTAGGTGCAAGTTTCCTACTTTGATTGGCAGGAGCCGCCTCATTAACTCTCAACACAAGACTCCCGACTTTCAACTCAAGAGGTCGTACCTTTTTGTCATAATGCTGAGCATAGCAGTCTCGTGCTGTTTTGGAAGCCCTAGCTGCAATTCTCCATGCATTTTTTATCTTATTTAAAACTTCTGATGGGTAATCTTCCCCATATACAATATTATGTCTGTTAAGCAGACCTGATGGGAAATTACATGAATGACCTGTGAACAGCAAAAGGGGTTGGGTGTTAATGGACTGATGGATGGCAGTGTTCAGAGCCAGCTGGACATAGGGGAGTTGTTCGTCCCAGGCGTTCGCATCATGCTCTGCAAGAATTGCAAGCATATCTTTAACTGACCGGTTCGTCCGTTCTGTCATGCCGTTAGCCTGAGGGTGATAAGCCGTCGTGAATGCTGAAGTGGTTTCTACAATGGTAGCAGCGGTGTTTTCAATAATTTCTTGACGATTATTGAAGCCTCACGCGTCTGTCCGTTCGGTTAAGCTGTGTGGTGAGATCAGCCTAGTGCAACGCTCTAGAGGTTCGACGGTAATCCTATGTGGTGCGATTCGCATAGAGTAGGCGATTCTAGTGTCGTGAGGGGCTGGGAAGTTTAATTATTGTGTATGCGTATGCGTGTATGCGTATTATTGTGTCAGTGTATGCGCTAAGCAGGCAGTTTAGAGTGGAGGCCGCCTTGGGTAGTTGGAAAGGGTGTTATTTACTCGACCCTCTGCAACTACGGACAAGGGTGCTGCGTGGTGGTTTTCGCAGCAACAATTCTAGGTTTCGAATTGTCGGGGCGGGGAAGTATTAGGACGCTAATTATTATCCCCGAGGGCGTATTAGGCGACCCAATCGCTAGATTTTTACGGTACAGCCATGAAGGTACCAAGAGTTCACTGAGGGATGGCTTAGTAGATTCTCTAGCAACGGAATAACGGTGGTGTCGGACAGTTAGATCCGTCGGTTGTTCCGCTATCTAGTCTAACCGTTGACCGCGAAGGACGGATTATTTGGTACTGTCTGGATCTGGGTGGATGTGGTTACCTAGGCTTGGAAAAGCGACAGGGCGGGCCGGGACGGGACGGTTATAGGTTAATTCGATATTTCCTTAAGTACTAAATTAAGTTCCCTGTATATTTAGTTCCCTTTCAGGTTAAGTATCCCTTCGGTAGTTAAGTGTTCCCCCTTGTTTGTATAATTCTCGTATATAAGTGTTATTATTTTTTCTAAGTAGTTGTTTTACATGTTTTAAGTCGGGAATTTTTGTTTTCGTATTGTGCAGTATTAATTCTTTGAGAGAATTACTAAAAGGTGAGTGGTTTACTGTTTTCAAGTGAAGTGCGGTGCATAAAGTGAAGTCAGTGAAAGAATTGAAATCAGTGAAATCGTGGAAAATTTTTGTGATGACATTTTTCAAAGTCGCTTGGAAAATCTCAATTTCGGAATAAATTCTAGTTTTGTGCCTGGCCATACGATCATCGGGTCGTCAGGGTTAATTTAAGTGTGCGATTAAAGTGATCCGAGTTAGAACTTTGAGAGACCAAAAGTCGAATTTTGGTCATTTAAGCGAATTAGCGTTGGGACTGAATTTTCTAGCGGTTTTACTCAGCGCCCAGCGTGACAGCGCTCAGTAATTGTTTGCGCTCAACCAAGTGTCTAAGTGTCTCGCGAGTAGTATATTCAGTTCAAGTGATAAGCGAACTACACGTCGGTATTTAATTTATAATTTTGAGAAAAGAAATACTTGGTTAATTAAGAATTAGTGCGGAGACTACTTTCTGAGGATTAGGCTTCGTGACAGTGAGCGCGTTTTTAATTTTTTTTTTTTTTTTTTTTTTATTTTTATAAAAGAATACACAATGTACAAAACAGACACCCGCCGAACAAACAAGTTATGAACATACACAGGACAATATAACAAAGGAAGTAAACCACGGATACACTAAACATACCCAACAAAAACCAAGAAAGAAAACACATGACACAAGGCACACAAAAAAAAAATAGAACCCAGAAACGGGGACAGTATGTACCACAAAAAACAGAACATGTCAGTAATAGCACACAATAGAAATAACATAAAACATAGGCACATCCACACAACCTTAAGTACAGAAATACAAAAGGAGAACGCACATACAAGCCCAGCCCAACAACCCAAACACAGGTGCATAAAAGTATAGAACAACAGGCCTCCGAAACCCCTAAGAGGCAAAATTACAAAACTACATTAAACAAAAAACATGGAAATACATACATTGAAGGTCAAACAGAAATAACTGAGTACATTTCTTTTTTCTTACTCCGTTTCCTCAAGCATAATTAAAAAGACATAATACAAAGGCAGAACACAAAACACAAATCAAGAAAGAACAGATAAATAATACATAAATAGCACAAGGCAAAGTACATGGCACATAAAAAGAGAAATAACAATCAGTAATGGCAAAAAAACTCATAACACAGGAACAGTAGTACATGAAAAGGGGGGGGGGGAGGGCAACACATAACCCGGGCACCCCAACCCCCCCACACAGAAAATCACAAAAGACAGAAGAGGCACGCTCCAAAGACAGAGGAGCACATAAGCATACATACCATAAAGAACAAAAATGCACAAAACATAAAACCCATACAAGGCAAACAAAAAGGCCCACGCAGGAGCCAGGGAAAACATAAAAACCACACCCACACACAAGCACACCCAAACGAAACACACACCCACAGGAGCAACCACAACAGAACAAAACAACCACACACACACACACACACCCCGCCCAACCCCCGCCGAGGAGGCCCATCGGAGGACCGGGGACCGAAAACAAACCGGAACAAGACCCACCCAACCAACCCACAGCCAACATCCACGAGCCCAACCCACGACCAATCACTCAAAAGCAGCCCCACGAACATACGCACCAGTAAACCAACCACAAAAATCATCCGGAAAAGCACGCTGCAGCCACCACCAGGTGAACCGTAAGCGCCCTCTCAAAAACCCCAAAACCCTATCAACCCCATAACCCTCCCTCCGGCCAACCCACACACAATACACATAGTCAGCGACAAGAAGACAGAGCGTATTACGCACCCGTCGAGAGCCCCGCGGAAAAGACAAAAACAAAAACGGCAAAAAACCACCCCGACATCCCGGCCCACAAACCACGGCCAACACAGCACGAAACCAAGCAAGCAAACCACTCAGCCTCTCACAAAAATAGAAAACATGTAACTGAGTTTCAGGCAAACCACAGTGGACACATGCGTCAGAGGCACGCAAACCCAGCATGCACAACCGGTCATTTGTCGCCAACGACAAATGCAACATGCGAAACAACAACTCCCGCTGCTGCGGCGCCAAAAACCGCGCCCCTAACGCCGCCCACACCTCCCCCCAATCCCAACACGGGAATAAAGACTCCACCCGCGGCTGAACACGACAAAATAGAACCCCATAAATCGCCTTCACTGAGAGAGACATATAACCCGGACAACGACAGACAGCCCGAAGAATGTCTACCGCCCAGGAGTAAACAGGAGGGGTACAAAAGGCCACCTCCCGACAAACACCGCAATCCACCAAAAAACTAAACCGGACCGAACAATAAAAAACACACAAAGCATTGAGCCCCCCACCCAACGCTAAACCCTGACGCAACGAGACCCAGAACAGCGCCCGAGCCCTGGTAAACACATCAGGAATACCAACCCCACCTTCCCGCACCGCTAACACCAACGTCGAGCGACGAACCGGGTGGTAACGACCACACCACACGTACCTATAAACCTGACGTTCCAACCCCAGAGCCAGCCGGCGATCTAGGGGGAAACACCGAGCCACGAACCAGACACGTGACAGAACTTTACAAGTAACAAGCAACGCCCGCTGATAAATTGTTAACGGGCGCGCAGCCAACAACCCAACCGCAACACCAACACTACGAGAAACCGCACCGCAATTAAATTCCAAAGATCTCTCGTAAGAAGCGAACCAGGTGATCCCCAGAACTCGCAGAGAGGAGACCACCGGAAACCAAGACCCCTCCCACACAAGGCGAGAGGACCACCCACCGATACCCATAAGACCAGATTTGGCACGATTGACCTGGGCCCCAGTGGCCAACTCAAACCCCTCAACCACGACCTGGACAGCCCGAACAGAACCAGCAGAGGCCACGAACAGGATGGTATCATCCGCATAACCGCAGATGGGTAACCGAAGATCAGAAGGCAGCCGGGGGGGACGGATCAACGCACAAGCCTTGACCGCCCGAAAAAAAGGCTCCTGAAAGAGCACATAAAGGAGCATGGAAAGCGGACAACCCTGCCTCACCGAACGGCGGACAGGGAAAGGAGCACTCAAGAACCCATTGATGCAAACCCGACTGCAACACTGAGCGTACAACATACGCACCCAACGAACAAACAAAGGCGGAAAACCAAGCCTCTCTAACACACGAAAAACAAAAGCTAACGAAACACGGTCAAAAGCCTTAGACCAATCCAGGCAAAGCATCGCTGCAGACAAGCGAGAGCCCGACACGTACAGAAGCACATCCCGAAATAACGCATTGCACTGCAGTAACGAGCGACCTGGAACACCACAAAACTGTTCCACGGAAACCACAGACGCAACCACACGGCGACACCGACCAGCTAAAATCTTGGACAGGATCTTATAGTCCACATTCAACAAAGTAATGGGTCTCCAGTTCGAGAAGAACCGCAAATCGCCCGGCTTCGGGAGCAGCCGCACAATCCCAACGCACTGAGATACAGGCAGAACGCACCCCCGGAGGCAAGTCCGGACCACCTCCAAAAGAACATCACCCAACACATCCCAAAAGGCAACATAAAACTCGACAGGAAGACCATCCGAGCCCGGCACCTTCCCGGAACGAAACGACCTCACCACACCGAAAAGCTCCCCCAACGAAACATCTTCCTCCAAACCAACACAATCAGCAGCAGACAACCCCGGAGCACAACCACCCAAAAAACCTTCCGCAATCGCGTCGTCCCCTACCACCTCCCCATAGAGCGCAACCAACTCTTGCCGCACATAATGCAACACACCACCGGTGTCCGAAACAACAGACCCATCCGGCCTTTGCAGAGCCGTAAAAAGAACACCGTCCCGCGCAGCCTTCACCTTCCCTAAAAGATAAGGAGAGAGCCGTTCCCCGTCAACACGTTCACTCACACGAGCACGCACACGAACACCCTCGGCCCACTCATTCCGCAAACCACAAATACGCTCCTTACACTCCGCAATCTCCCCAAAACAGTCAATCCCAGCATTGTACCGCACATACAACCGCGAAAGCCTCGCCTGGAACAACCGCAGCAACCCAAACCTTCCAGCAGCCTCACGTTTGGCAGCCACCCGAAAAAACAACCGACATTGCTCTTTACACCACTCCCACCAATCTAAAACAGAAGGAAAATCACACCGCCGGGCGAGAACCCCGACCCACCAAACCCGAAACTGCCCACAAACCCTCGGAGAACGCAACAACCCACAATTCAGCTTCCACCACCCCGCGCCGACCCGTACCTGACTGGGCACACCAACCCGGACCACCACGAGACTATGGTCCGAGAAAGCAACCGGGACAGTGTGGAAAGCAAACACAGAACACCCCCCGCCAGTAACATACACGCGATCAATCCGCGAACGCGCCCCATGCGCAGCAAAAGTAAAGGACAACTCGCCCCCATAGAGCACAGCAGCATCCTTGAAACCGCAAGAACGCACCACCTCCAGCAGCGCACCCGAGACATTCTGCGGGCGCGCGCTACTACAGTCCCGCGCACTCGTCACACAGTTAAAATCACCACCAAAAACCATACTCCGCGTATCATGACGCAGGAAAGGGAGAAGCCCCACCCGAAAAAACTCCTCCCGTTCCCGACGGCGAGCCACCCCCGAGGGGGCGTACACCGTCAGGAACGGAAGAACGACCCCCAAAAACTCAACCCTCACAAACAAAACCCGCCCAACTTCATCCATCTCCGTGTGAAGCACGGAGAAGGAAGCCCTCCTAGAAAACAACATAAGCGTCCCCCCGAAGGACGTCCTCGGCGGGTTGAGCACAACATGAAAATGCGCACTTAAACACTGCAGCACAGACACCTCACGAACATTATGCTCCTGGATCAGAGCCACATCCACACGCTGCTCCTGCAGAACATCCAACAGGCCCAACTGGACCCCAAGATCATTCAAACCACGAACATTCAAAGACGCACAGACAACAGAGGGCGCCATCGGGAGAACCTCAGGACACCCCCAACCCAACGCGTCCCCCAGGGGACACAACCGCACCCGCAGCGGGAGCCACATCCACACCACCAGGCTCAACCCCCTGCCGCACCCTGGAAGACGACCGGCCAGGAACCGCCTTCAAAATCACAGGAGATACACCATGCGAAGAGGGCGCCCCAGGCGTCGAGGACACCATCCACAGTTTTTCCACTTCCTCCGCTGCCCCGAGCCCGACACCACGCTCAATGCCCCGCTCATCCCCAGATCCCGCTTCCGAAGGGGGAGGAGGAACCACTGGAGAAGCGGAGGGAGGAGCACCAGCCAAAGGCACACCACCCGAAGCCTCGATCCTCTTCCCAGGGGGGCCCCTGCTGTGCGACCGATCCCTCGGAGCGCGCTTTCGTCGAGGAACAGAAGAGCCCAATGCAACCACAGGAGGCACAGCACAAGCGACAGCAGGCAGCTGCGCCACGGCACCAGCATCAGGAACACCGCTAGGCTGGCCGTCAGGAGACACAGTATCAACACCGCCCCTGGCCTCGGGAAGCACACTGGCCACTGCACACGGGTCGCCCTCCGGCACTACACCACACACGTCGGATTTCAAGGAGACACTCGGGTCGCGATGTACCTCCGCCGCCACCAGCATAGGCGCACCCGAAGCAGGAGCCGCGAGAGCATCAGAGTCAACAGACAGAGCAGAGGACCCAGCAGCAGACGGAGAGGTAGGGACAGCTGGGGACGACGCCTCCAGAGGCACACCCACAGAGCCCGGGCCCGCTGGGGGCGCCCCAGCCTCCGGCAGAAGTGGAAAATCATCCGCATGGAAAACCGATGGGTCCTCCGGGCGAGGGGCACGGCAAGCTGCAGCGAAATGGCCTACCTCACCACACCGGAAACAGGAGCGAGTCTGCCCCTGGTAGAACACACGCACATAAAACCCACACACAGCCACCCGAGAGGGAATAGCCCCAGAGAGCCGCATGCGCAACGTACGGGCACCCATACGGAGCCCCTTCAGGCGCCCACTAAGCAGACAGGCATGACGCTGCCCCACCACCTCACCATACCGACGGAACGCGGCGGACAGCTCCTCCTCAGGAAACTGCACCGGCGCACCATGAACGCTCACATACGTCAGGGGGCCCCACGGATCGGAGACCTCCACCGTCACAGCAGAACCTGGAAGTACATGCGTCCGTGTACCCCATCGACGCACAAACAGCTGATACACCTGCGCCGAGGAGAATGTCACCGCCACCCGGGTAGGGGAAAGTTTCTCAACACCGTAGAGATCTTGGTACTCAACACGCATGACGTCCATAAGGGCAACCTCCACCAAGGGCCAGTCAATGGGGGCCGAGAAATCAAGCCGGGCGGTGTCGACCCGGCGAACACGGCCACCACTAGTCGACGCCATGACACCCGCCAGGCCCCGGCCAATGGCCGCACCACACCGTCAACAAGACGACCACCACGCAGCAGGTACAGGTCAACACTGACAGCCCGGGCCGAACGTCAGCGCCCTCCGGTAGCAGAGCGGCGAGTCCCACGCGTTTTTAATTGTTGTATACTTACCAACGTGTCCAAGTGGTTAGCGAGTGTTATACTCCGTTAAAGTAACAAGTCAACTACGCGCCAGTATTTAAATTATAATTTTGGGAAATTAATTACTAATTTTTACTTAAGGTTCAGCGCGACTCTGTAGCCGTGAGCGTCGCAGTTATCAGTGTATATTTCTCAGTATTCTACAACGCGACCGGCGGTGACCAAGTGTATGCTATGTAAACATCGAGTTCATGCAGTAACGTAAATAATTAATTTAACATTAATTTGGTTTAACTAACAATACTTATAATTATATCCGAGCGCCGTTGTTAGCGTCGGGCGTTACGGAATTAAAAATAATTGTTGGAGATATAAACATCGCGCCAGTGTTAAATTAACGATAACGTCATTCATTCCTAGCGCGCCTAAGATTTTCAAGAAAAATTTAGGAAATTCAGTTAACGTAAAGTGTTGTATTTATTGTGCGCTGGTAAACAAGACTTTGATTATTTTCGATAAATAAAACAGAGTTGAAACTAAATTATTTACAGTAAATTCAATGTAATTCCTTTCACGTAAATATTGATTGTATAATTTCAGTATATTTGGTTCAAGAATTCGGTAATTATCAATTTTCTAAGATTTATATTGGATTTGCATTTACAGACAAGAAAGTCGTACTATAATTCTTTTTATATTTGCGTTACCAGTCCACTTCGAGTGTCTAATAAATATAGTGGAAATTAATTACATTTTTTCAAGTTTATTCTAGTAGTTCGATCAATTAACAATTAACGTAACCTTTTTATGTAGATTATAATCGCGTATGTGTTTTTATTCAACATCATATACAGTGTTTTGCTTCACAAGTGATGATTAGTAGTCGATGCCGGTTGCGTATTTCCATCTGTCCGCATATAAATTTTACGAATGAGAGAAGAGGATAATATTACTAAAAAAATTATTACTTTTTATTTTACATTAGTTTAATTATATATGTCAGTGTATGCGCTAAGCAGGCAGTTTAGCGTGGAGGCCGACTTGGGTAGTTGGACACGGTGTATTTTATTATTTTATTTATTTTTTTTTTATTTTATTATTTTATTTATTATTTTTACTTAATTTAATTTACTTTAGAATTTTTAATCTACTTTTTTCTTTGTTTTCTACTTTGTAATTTGCCATTCTTGCCTTGTTTTCCTGCAAACAGCCTTCTTATGCAGACAAGTAAAGACCCAGAAATAAACCTCTTATCCACTATATCTATGACAATCATCACTTCAATGATCAAAATTGCAGATATTTTGCAGCACATGATGCAAACAATGTATTAACAGATAATCACAATATATCTGTAATCAACTTGAACGTTAGATCCCTAGGTAAACACTTCGATGATGTTAGTGCCTTGATTGAAACTATTGACAACAAATTCTCTTTTATTATACTTACTGAAACGTGGTTGAAAGAGGATACTACTCAACTCTTTAACATGCCTAACTACTCAGCAATTCACAACTGTCGTCAAATTCAGAGAGGTGGTGGTACTGCTCTTTACTACCACCAAGAACTAACATGCTTAAAAATAATTAGAACTAGAGACTGCTGTGGGGAGTATATCTTCGCCAGTTTCAGAGTCAAGGGTGCCGAGTCTGTCCTGTCTGGGAGCAGTCTATAGAATTCCTAACACTGATGTGTCTGAATTCAACTCAAACCTTAGAAATCTAATACTAGATAATAGATTGAACAAAAACCATCTAATTATCGCAGGGGACTTTAATATTGACCTCTGCGAGCCTGAACACCCTACTGCTGTTAGCTTCCTCAACTGTATGAATTCCTGCTTCCTCATACCCTTAATCACTAGACCAACTAGAATCACTGATAGTACTGCTACGACTCTAGATCACATCTGGACCAACATAACCTCTCCGCTTACTTCAGGTATAATCACCGATAGCACTACAGACCATTACCCCACATTTCTCTTAACTAACATTAGCAAACCACCTCTAGATACAAGGGAGTTAAGCTTTAGGCTGCACAATGAAACTGCTATAAACAATTTTATAACTGCTGCTGATAATGTCAACTGGGAGTCCGAGTTAGGTAACATAGGGGACATCAACCTAGCAGTGCAATCTTTTCTTCAAACAACTCTTAGCCTTTATAACACCCACTGTCCTATGCTTACAAAACAAGTCACAAGCAAAAGACTTAACAATCCTTGGCTTACAAAGGGAATACTTAAATCCATTAACAAAAAACACGACCTTGAGAAGAAGTATAGGCTAGGAACAGTCTCCAAAGAATTCTCAAAGAATTACTCGTTATTGCTATCTAAAATAATTAGACGAGCCAAAACTAAATACTATGAAGATAAATTTACCCAAATAAAGAGCAACATTAAAAAAACTTGGAGCACAATTTCACAAATATTGGGATCAAAGAAGATTTTAAATAACAAACCAACACTCCTTTCCAATAACGCTGGTCAGCTTTCAGCCTCTGATTCTGCTATTGAGTTCAATAGGTTCTTCTCTTCCATTGGGTCATCCCTTGCAAATGATATTCAATCTTCCTGTACTGATGTTAAGGACTATCTTACAGGTAACTATCCACAGTCTCTGTACCTAAAGCCTACTAGTTCCACTGATGTCAATGAAATAATCCTTTCCCTTAAAACCAAGTCTAGTGCCCTCGAGGAGATACCAACTTTAATTTACAAAAAAGCCTCCAGATCTCTAGCCCCTGCTATTGCATTGCTCTTCAACAAGTCACTTGAACTCCAAACCTTTCCTGACATTCTAAAAAAAAGCAAGAGTAACCCCTGTCCACAAATGTGGTGATCTCACAAATGTTAACAACTACAGACCTATATCAATCCTTCCACACTTGTCAAAAATATTCGAAAAGCTAATCTACAAGCAGCTTTACTCTTTTCTAGCCAAACACAATATACTTAGCCCTTGCCAATATGGCTTCAGACCCAAAAAAAGCACTAACGATGCACTTATTAGTATGCTTAACTTAATTCACGCAGCTCTTGATAAAAAGGAGTTTCCTGTTGGGTTATTTGTGGACCTGCGTAAAGCTTTTGACACTGTCAACCATCAAAACCTTTTTCTTAAATTACATCATTATGGAGTCAGAGGACACTCCCTGCAATACCTCAAATCTTATCTTACTGACAGGCTCCAGTATGTTTCTGTGAATAATACAATTTCTCCCACCCTACCCATCAACATTGGTATTCCTCAGGGCAGCATACTTGGCCCTCTCCTCTTTCTCATCTGCATTAATGACCTTCCAAATGCCTCCCAACACCTCAAACCAATTCTATTTGCTGACGACACAACCTTCATTTACTCCAGTCCTGACCCCCTTGCTCTAAATGCCACAGTAAATACTGAGCTAGAGAAAGTCCATCTGTGGCTAACTGCCAACAAACTCACCCTTAACATTGACAAAACGTTTTATATTCTGTTTGGCAATAAATCCTCTAATCAGATAAATCTCAAAATAAACAATACCCAAATTTGTAACAAATTAGATGGCAATTAAATTCCTTGGCGTTCTCATCGACCACAAGCTGAATTTCCAGGGTCACATTCTAAATCTATCAAAAAAAGTTTTAAAAACTGTTGGCATTCTTTCTAAGATCAGATATTATGTACCCCGCCCTGCCCTGGTTACTCTCTATTACTCCCTCATCTATCCATACCTCAACTATGGTATTTGTGCTTGGGGTTCTACTACCCAAAATCATTTACGTCCTCTTATTACCCAACACAAAGCTGCTATTAGGACAATATCCAACTCTGGCCCCAGACATCACTCGGTACCCTTACTCAAATCTCTGAATATGTTAGATATTAAGTCACTGCACATTCTCTCTTGTGTATTATACATATATAAAACGCTGAACTGTAATGCCAATCCTGACCTCAAAAGCTTCATTGAAGGTTGTAACAGAACCCATGAGCACCACACCAGAAATAAATACAGTTTTGATATTCCTAGAGTACGACTTAATCAAACTAGAAATGCTCTACAAATCAAGGGACCCAGAATGTGGAATGACCTTCCCAACCATGTTAAAGACTGTACCTCTCTCAACCAGTTTAAGTTAAAAACTGAACACTACCTAATAAATTCCCTGTAACCCACCTCACTCCTTTATTGTCAACCCATGTCTGTAATTTTTTTTTGTTTAATCAACACTGTTTGTCAACCTATTGTATTTGTGCTGCTTTTTCAGTCATGTTCCCCCTTTTTTTTTATCTTTATTTGTATTTGTTCTCAACACTTTTTATTCTTTATGCTCAATTAGTATTAAGTTCTAGATATTAATGTTTTCTTGCCCGAAACGCATTGCGTAATAGTGGCTTTAGGCATTGTATGTACTAGCTCTATCTATATATCAATCCATTAATGTAACATCACTTGTATGTATGTATGTATGTACCTTACCTGAATAAACATATTTATTTATTTATTTTATTTAAATTCATTCATTGGTGGAGCGTTGTCAGCGAGAGACTGCCGCCGTCATCTGTCATCGCCTAGTCAACGGGCGATGGTCCTCGCTGGGGCTCGAGAAATAGTTTAGGAAGGGTGGCGATAAATGGTACTTCCGGTTTGGACACACGGAACATTTTTCCAGGGATTGAGGTTAGGAAACGTTTTGTGTTTCCACTAGAGGTTATTTATGGAACCAAATGGTGTGTTAAAATTTTACCCTGATCCGACGACGGGTTCTGATGTTAAGTTGTAGAAATGTTTGTCCTTCATGGAGGGACATATGGCGCACAACAACATCCCCTCCCTACCCAAGCACCCCTCCCTGCTTACAATCCCCAACCTTACCTCCAGGCCAACCCATGTACAGGATTGTACCTCATCTGGCGATTCCGCAAGCACTCTGTAGGGGTAGTGCTGTTCGTACCTGAGACCACCGCGTTGCTGCTTGGTTTCCACAGACGACGCAACCGCAGGTTTTGAGAGAGCTGACAAGTCCTTGCAATTAGCGTTCTTCTTCGTAGACCACTCGTCTTCCACTTCCGGTTTTCCCGCAGTCTTGACTACGCGGCTGGTGGGCTTGGTTGGTGACTTTGAGACAGCTTGCCCACGGTTGAGATGGTGACTGGACTCTGCTCCGTGAAGACAGCATGGCTGGACTGGGACAACCTCATTAGTGACGTGAGGTGTCGGCCGGGTGACTGTACGCCAGTCACCCCTTCCGGATAACCAATTGACGAGTTACCGGGTACAGGGGGGAGGACTTGATGTAACGTGCCTCAGACTCCGATCTTATCAGCCAGGTGGGTCATCCCCAGACCTGCTGATCTCGATCCTTGGTTCACGTGTGACTGGGAGGCTGGAACTGGTGTACCATCAGACCTGAGAAAGACAGTCAACAACAAATGGCGGAAACATGGATATTACTCTGAGGTATAGGAAGTTGGAAACCCCAGAGCAAGGCAAGTATGCTACCTGAGTCATGCACATCAGCAAATACACACCATTGCCTCTACAGGATAATTCTAAGATTGTTACTAAACCTGGCTAAGGGAGCTCACTAACAATTTACTGTACAGCTCGCGACCTTGTTACCATAGGGTGACAAGCTTGAACTTGACTACTGATGAGGTCTGACAGGTCATCCTCATCATCTGACTCAGCACTTGGATCATTAGACAGGTCAGGAATTAGACTTGCTGAAGGCAGCTCTAGTTCCTCCCTCGCGTGATAAGGTTTTAATTTATTAATGTGAATCGTTCTCTCAACTTGGTATTCAAAAATACCTTTATTAACAAAATTAACCGGACCTTTCCTTTCAATTACTCGGTAAGGGCCCCGCCATCTAGGTGCAAGTTTCCTACTTTGATTGGCAGGAGCCGCCTCATTAACTCTCAACACAAGACTCCCGACTTTCAACTCAAGAGGTCGTACCTTTTTGTCATAATGCTGAGCATAGCAGTCTCGTGCTGTTTTGGAAGCCCTAGCTGCAATTCTCCATGCATTTTTTATCTTATTTAAAACTTCTGATGGGTAATCTTCCCCATATACAATATTATGTCTGTTAAGCAGACCTGATGGGAAATTACATGAATGACCTGTGAACAGCAAAAGGGGTTGGGTGTTAATGGACTGATGGATGGCAGTGTTCAGAGCCAGCTGGACATAGGGGAGTTGTTCGTCCCAGGCGTTCGCATCATGCTCTGCAAGAATTGCAAGCATATCTTTAACTGACCGGTTCGTCCGTTCTGTCATGCCGTTAGCCTGAGGGTGATAAGCCGTCGTGAATGCTGAAGTGGTTTCTACAATGGTAGCAGCGGTGTTTTCAATAATTTCTTGACGATTATTGAAGCCTCACGCGTCTGTCCGTTCGGTTAAGCTGTGTGGTGAGATCAGCCTAGTGCAACGCTCTAGAGGTTCGACGGTAATCCTATGTGGTGCGATTCGCATAGAGTAGGCGATTCTAGTGTCGTGAGGGGCTGGGAAGTTTAATTATTGTGTATGCGTATGCGTGTATGCGTATTATTGTGTCAGTGTATGCGCTAAGCAGGCAGTTTAGAGTGGAGGCCGCCTTGGGTAGTTGGAAAGGGTGTTATTTACTCGACCCTCTGCAACTACGGACAAGGGTGCTGCGTGGTGGTTTTCGCAGCAACAATTCTAGGTTTCGAATTGTCGGGGCGGGGAAGTATTAGGACGCTAATTATTATCCCCGAGGGCGTATTAGGCGACCCAATCGCTAGATTTTTACGGTACAGCCATGAAGGTACCAAGAGTTCACTGAGGGATGGCTTAGTAGATTCTCTAGCAACGGAATAACGGTGGTGTCGGACAGTTAGATCCGTCGGTTGTTCCGCTATCTAGTCTAACCGTTGACCGCGAAGGACGGATTATTTGGTACTGTCTGGATCTGGGTGGATGTGGTTACCTAGGCTTGGAAAAGCGACAGGGCGGGCCGGGACGGGACGGTTATAGGTTAATTCGATATTTCCTTAAGTACTAAATTAAGTTCCCTGTATATTTAGTTCCCTTTCAGGTTAAGTATCCCTTCGGTAGTTAAGTGTTCCCCCTTGTTTGTATAATTCTCGTATATAAGTGTTATTATTTTTTCTAAGTAGTTGTTTTACATGTTTTAAGTCGGGAATTTTTGTTTTCGTATTGTGCAGTATTAATTCTTTGAGAGAATTACTAAAAGGTGAGTGGTTTACTGTTTTCAAGTGAAGTGCGGTGCATAAAGTGAAGTCAGTGAAAGAATTGAAATCAGTGAAATCGTGGAAAATTTTTGTGATGACATTTTTCAAAGTCGCTTGGAAAATCTCAATTTCGGAATAAATTCTAGTTTTGTGCCTGGCCATACGATCATCGGGTCGTCAGGGTTAATTTAAGTGTGCGATTAAAGTGATCCGAGTTAGAACTTTGAGAGACCAAAAGTCGAATTTTGGTCATTTAAGCGAATTAGCGTTGGGACTGAATTTTCTAGCGGTTTTACTCAGCGCCCAGCGTGACAGCGCTCAGTAATTGTTTGCGCTCAACCAAGTGTCTAAGTGTCTCGCGAGTAGTATATTCAGTTCAAGTGATAAGCGAACTACACGTCGGTATTTAATTTATAATTTTGAGAAAAGAAATACTTGGTTAATTAAGAATTAGTGCGGAGACTACTTTCTGAGGATTAGGCTTCGTGACAGTGAGCGCGTTTTTAATTGTTGTATACTTACCAACGTGTCCAAGTGGTTAGCGAGTGTTATACTCCGTTAAAGTAACAAGTCAACTACGCGCCAGTATTTAAATTATAATTTTGGGAAATTAATTACTAATTTTTACTTAAGGTTCAGCGCGACTCTGTAGCCGTGAGCGTCGCAGTTATCAGTGTATATTTCTCAGTATTCTACAACGCGACCGGCGGTGACCAAGTGTATGCTATGTAAACATCGAGTTCATGCAGTAACGTAAATAATTAATTTAACATTAATTTGGTTTAACTAACAATACTTATAATTATATCCGAGCGCCGTTGTTAGCGTCGGGCGTTACGGAATTAAAAATAATTGTTGGAGATATAAACATCGCGCCAGTGTTAAATTAACGATAACGTCATTCATTCCTAGCGCGCCTAAGATTTTCAAGAAAAATTTAGGAAATTCAGTTAACGTAAAGTGTTGTATTTATTGTGCGCTGGTAAACAAGACTTTGATTATTTTCGATAAATAAAACAGAGTTGAAACTAAATTATTTACAGTAAATTCAATGTAATTCCTTTCACGTAAATATTGATTGTATAATTTCAGTATATTTGGTTCAAGAATTCGGTAATTATCAATTTTCTAAGATTTATATTGGATTTGCATTTACAGACAAGAAAGTCGTACTATAATTCTTTTTATATTTGCGTTACCAGTCCACTT
Organism: Procambarus clarkii; assembly: GCF_040958095.1. Taxonomy (NCBI): domain Eukaryota; kingdom Metazoa; phylum Arthropoda; class Malacostraca; order Decapoda; family Cambaridae; genus Procambarus; species Procambarus clarkii. The sequence continues at coordinate 34,121,020 of NC_091197.1, forward strand.
CGAGTGTCTAATAAATATAGTGGAAATTAATTACATTTTTTCAAGTTTATTCTAGTAGTTCGATCAATTAACAATTAACGTAACCTTTTTATGTAGATTATAATCGCGTATGTGTTTTTATTCAACATCATATACAGTGTTTTGCTTCACAAGTGATGATTAGTAGTCGATGCCGGTTGCGTATTTCCATCTGTCCGCATATAAATTTTACGAATGAGAGGAGAGGATAATATTACTAAAAAAATTATTACTTTTTATTTTACATTAGTTTAATTATATATGTCAGTGTATGCGCTAAGCAGGCAGTTTAGCGTGGAGGCCGACTTGGGTAGTTGGACACGGTGTATTTTATTATTTTATTTATTTTTTTTATTTTATTATTTTATTTATTATTTTTACTTAATTTTATTTTACTTTAGAATTTTTAATCTACTTTTTTCTTTGTTTTCTACTTTGTAATTTGCCATTCTTGCCTTGTTTTCCTGCAAACAGCCTTCTTATGCAGACAAGTATAGACCCAGAAATAAACCTCTTATATATCCACTATATCTATGACAATCATCACTTCAATGATCAAAATTGCAGATATTTTGCAGCACATGATGCAAACAATGTATTAACAGATAATCACAATATATCTGTAATTAACTTGAACGTTAGATCCCTAGGTAAACACTTCGATGATGTTAGTGCCTTGATTGAAACTATTGGCAACAAATTCTCTTTTATTATACATACTGAAACGTGGTTGAAAGAGGATACTACTCAACTCTTTAACATGCCTAACTACTCAGCAATTCACAACTGTCGTCAAATTCAGAGAGGTGGTGGTACTGCTCTTTACTACCACCAAGAACTAACATGCTTAAAAATAATTAGAACTAGAGACTGCTGTGGGGAGTATATCTTCGCCAGTTTCAGAGTCAAGGGTGCCGAGTCTGTCCTGTCTGGGAGCAGTCTATAGAATTCCTAACACTGATGTGTCTGAATTCAACTCAAACCTTAGAAATCTAATACTAGATAACAGATTGAACAAAAACCATCTAATTATCGCAGGGGACTTTAATATTGACCTCTGCGAGCCTGAACACCCTACTGCTGTTAGCTTCCTCAACTGTATGAATTCCTGCTTCCTCATACCCTTAATCACTAGACCAACTAGAATCACTGATAGTACTGCTACGACTCTAGATCACATCTGGACCAACATAACCTCTCCGCTTACTTCAGGTATAATCACCGATAGCACTATAGACCATTACCCCACATTTCTCTTAACTAACATTAGCAAACCACCTCTAGATACAAGGGAGTTAAGCTTTAGGCTGCACAATGAAACTGCTATAAACAATTTTATAACTGCTGCTGATAATGTCAACTGGGAGTCCGAGTTAGGTAACATAGAGGACATCAACCTAGCAGTGCAGTCTTTTCTTCAAACAACTCTTAGCCTTTATAACACCCACTGTCCTATGCTTACAAAACAAGTCACAAGCAAAAGACTTAACAATCCTTGGCTTACAAAGGGAATACTTAAATCCATTAACAAAAAACACGACCTTGAGAAGAAGTATAGGCTAGGAACAGTCTCCAAAGAATTCTCAAAGAATTACTCGTTATTGCTATCTAAAATAATTAGACGAGCCAAAACTAAATACTATGAAGATAAATTTACCCAAATAAAGAGCAACATTAAAAAAACTTGGAGCACAATTTCACAAATATTGGGATCAAAGAAGATTTTAAATAACAAACCAACACTCCTTTCCAATAACGCTGGTCAGCTTTCAGCCTCTGATTCTGCTATTGAGTTCAATAGGTTCTTCTCTTCCATTGGGTCATCCCTTGCAAATGATATTCAATCTTCCTGTACTGATGTTAAGGACTATCTTACAGGTAACTATCCACAGTCTCTGTACCTAAAGCCTACTAGTTCCACTGATGTCAATGAAATAATCCTTTCCCTTAAAACCAAGTCTAGTGCCCTCGAGGAGATACCAACTTTAATTTACAAAAAAGCCTCCAGATCTCTAGCCCCTGCTATTGCATTGCTCTTCAACAAGTCACTTGAACTCCAAACCTTTCCTGACATTCTAAAAAAAAGCAAGAGTAACCCCTGTCCACAAATGTGGTGATCTCACAAATGTTAACAACTACAGACCTATATCAATCCTTCCTAACTTGTCAAAAATATTCGAAAAACTAATCTACAAGCAGCTTTACTCTTTTCTAGCCAAACACAATATACTTAGCCCTTGCCAATATGGCTTCAGACCCAAAAAAAGCACTAACGATGCACTTATTAGTATGCTTAACTTAATTCACGCAGCTCTTGATAAAAAGGAGTTTCCTGTTGGGTTATTTGTGGACCTGCGTAAGGCTTTTGACACTGTCAACCATCAAAACCTTTTTCTTAAATTACATCATTATGGAGTCAGAGGACACTCCCTGCAATACCTCAAATCTTATCTTACTGACAGGCTCCAGTATGTTTCTGTGAATAATACAATTTCTCCCACCCTACCCATCAACATTGGTATTCCTCAGGGCAGCATACTTGGCCCTCTCCTCTTTCTCATCTGCATTAATGACCTTCCAAATGCCTCCCAACACCTCAAACCAATTCTATTTGCTGACGACACAACCTTCATTTACTCCAGTCCTGATTCCCTTGCTCTAAATGCCACAGTAAATACTGAGCTAGAGAAAGTCCATCTGTGGCTAACTGCCAACAAACTCACCCTTAACATTGACAAAACCTTCTATATTCTGTTTGGCAATAAATCCTCTAATCAGATAAATCTCAAAATAAACAATACCCAAATTTGTAACAAATTAGATGGCAATTAAATTCCTTGGCGTTCTCATCGACCACAAGCTGAATTTCCAGGGTCACATTCTAAATCTATCAAAAAAAGTTTTAAAAACTGTTGGCATTCTTTCTAAGATCAGATATTATGTACCCCGCCCTGCCCTGGTTACTCTCTATTACTCCCTCATCTATCCATACCTCAACTATGGTATTTGTGCTTGGGGTTCTACTACCCAAAATCATTTACGTCCTCTTATTACCCAACACAAAGCTGCTATTAGGACAATAACCAACTCTGGCCCCAGACATCACTCGGTACCCTTACTCAAATCTCTGAATATGTTAGATATTAAGTCACTGCACATTCTCTCATGTGTATTATACATATATAAAACGCTGAACTGTAATGCCAATCCTGACCTCAAAAGCTTCATTGAAGGTTGTATCAGAACCCATGAGCACCACACCAGAAATAAATACAGTTTTGATATTCCTAGAGTACGTCTTAATCAAACTAGAAATGCTCTACAAATCAAGGGACCCAGAATGTGGAATGACCTTCCCAACCATGTTAAAGACTGTACCTCTCTCAACCAGTTTAAGATAAAAACTAAACACTACCTAATAAATTCCCTGTAACCCACCTCACTCCTTTATTGTCAACCCATGTCTGTAATTTTTTTTGTTTAATCAACACTGTTTGTCAACCTATTGTATTTGTGCTGCTTTTTCAGTCATGTTCCCCCTTTTTTTTTATCTTTATTTGTATTTGTTCTCAACACTTTTTATTCTTTATGCTCAATTAGTATTAAGTTCTAGATATTAATGTTTTCTTGCCCGAAACGCATTGCGTAATAGTGGCTTTAGGCATTGTATGTACTAGCTCTATCTATATATCAATCCATTAATGTAACATCACTTGTATGTATGTATGTATGTACCTTACCTGAATAAACATATTTATTTATTTATTTTATTTAAATTCATTCATTGGTGGAGCGTTGTCAGCGAGAGACTGCCGCCGTCATCTGTCATCGCCTAGTCAACGGGCGATGGTCCTCGCTGGGGCTCGAGAAATAGTTTAGGAAGGGTGGCGATAAATGGTACTTCCGGTTTGGACACACGGAACATTTTTCCAGGGATTGAGGTTAGGAAACGTTTTGTGTTTCCACTAGAGGTTATTTATGGAACCAAATGGTGTGTTAAAATTTTACCCTGATCCGACGACGGGTTCTGATGTTAAGTTGTAGAAATGTTTGTCCTTCATGGAGGGACATATGGCGCACAACAACATCCCCTCCCTACCCACGCACCCCTCCCTGCTTACAATCCCCAACCTTACCTCCAGGCCAACCCATGTCCACCCCAATCCCTGGCAGTCCCATACCCACCCCAGCCAAATACCACCCAACCCCTTGTCGACGCGTTATTGGAATTGTGGAAAACTACATTTCCCTCGCAACTCCCACCCTTATAACCCCCTGTTTACAACCCCCTCCACAACCCACCCTCGGCCTGCCGTCACCCTCCCTCTTATCCCCCCAACCCATCCCACCGCTGCCACCATTGTAATAACCGCTTTACCCTGTTGTAATAACCGCGGCCTCTATTGTAATAACCCAATGTTCCCCAGTATTAATCCTGTTATCTTGTGATCTCTCGTAATCGTTCTGCACGCTCCGTGTTGTAAATCTCTTTCTCTCTTCACTCAATACCCCAGCTCAACACTGTTACAGTCCAGCATGACCCCTCACTGGACTGCCCCGTATATAAGAGGAATATTAAATGAGGAAGATACACCAAGGACAAGGGTTATTAGTTAAAAAAACAATAACAAAACTCATTAAACACTGCCACCACCTTCCCGACCAACCATACCTGAATGTGTCTATCACCGATCCCCCAGGAAGGCAAGGAATCAGTAATCATGGGACTCCCAGAGTGGTATGAATTTCAATATTAAATTTTTGGGAATATTAGTTTGTTTAATTTACGTTACTTATTTGAATCCAAGGGCAACTTTAGTATCTATTAACTGTAGGAGAACATGGGGGTTTCCAATTCAACACCTAAAAATGACCAAGTAGCAAAATATGTCAAAGGGGAGTTAAGTGAATACCACTGGACAAGTTATACAATTTATTTTATGAAATATGTAAATTAAGACAATTTGAACATATACCCTATTCTATTCCCCTAGAGGCACAATGGATATTTACTGAGGACACGAACACAAGTGCACTATACCTTAAATACCCGCACTACGGCCAAGATGTTGATGGCTGTCCTCAGCCCCGAGGATACGGGCTTGCTGCCCTTTTTCCAATACACTCCCAAGACACACTGATCAAATTTTGTTTTACCAACTTATTGCTGGGAAGGATTACTCCTCCCACCATCTGGAGCCCTGGGGCTCCATCTCCCCTGGAGCCCCAGGGCTCCACCCATTATTTTGGCAATGGCCAACCATTTAACACTTAGGCCTGTGGTCTGGCTCTCTAGGGCCAATAAGGACTTAGCCCTTATCTCAGGCCAATCACCTTCACTGATCTGCCGTGGAAAGCTACATGAATTCCTGAAGATTGAGTCAGCTCTCCCCAGCTATGAGAAGGGAGACAAGGCGCCTCTATGGAGCCCCAGTGCACCTGCGAGCAATGTTTACAAAACTGATAAATTATGTTCAAGCCTGTCTCCTGCAAGATAAAGAGTAGGGACATTTGACTGCCTCGTATGGGGAAGGGACCGCTGCTGAGAGGGAATGAGAGGGGGGATGGAGAGGGGAAAATCTGAGTGGGGTAGTTAAGTGGGGGAAGCCAAAGGTATCCAAGACCACCCTCAGGTCAACCTCTTGACCCTGACAAATGGGCGACAGGGGGGGGGGGGAAAGAGGAGGAGACGAATGGCGGCCAAGGGGAGGGGAGAGGGAGAAGGAAAGGAGGGGAGAAGGAGAATGGAAGGAGGGGAGAAGGGAGAACTAATGATCTTAGCCCCAGATCATTACACACCCATCCTGGCCCTCACCCACCCATCCTGCCCCCCCCCCATCCATCTTGGCCCCCACCCACCCATCTTGGCCCTCACCCACCCGTCCTGGCCCCCACCCATCCATCCTGGCCCCCACCCACCCATCCTGGCCCCCACCCATCCATCCTGGCCCCCACCCACCCATCCTGGCCCCCACCCATCCATCCTGGCCCCCACCCACCCATCCTGGCCCCCACCCATCCATCCTGGCCCTCACCCACCCATCCTGGCCCTCACCCACCCATCCTGGCCCCCACCCATCCATCCTGGCCCCCCTCCCACCCATCCTGCCCCCCCACCCATCCTGCCCCCCCACCCATCCTGGTCCCCCCCACCCATCCTGCCCCCCCCCCACCCATCCTGGTCCCCCCCACCCATCCTGCCCCCCACCCATCCTGCTCCCCCCCACCCATCCTGGCCCCCACTTACCTATCCTGGCCCCCACCCACCCATCCTGCCCCCTACCCATCCTGGCCCCCCACCCATCCTGCCCCCCCCCCTCCACCCATCCTGGCCCCCACCCACTCATTCTGCCCCCCCCCCCTTACCTTGAGGTTACCTTGAGGTGCTTCCGGGGCTTAGCGTCCCCGCGGCCCGGTCGTCGACCAGGCCTCCTGGTTGCCGGACTGATCAACCAGGCTGTTGGACGCGGCTGCTCGCAGCCTGACGTACGAGTCACAGCCTGGTTGATCAGGTATCCTTTGGAGGTGCTTATCCAGTTCTCTCTTGAACACTGTGAGGGGTCGGCCAGTTATGCCCCTTATGTGTAGTGGAAGCGTGTTGAACAGTCTCGGACCTCTGATGTTGATAGAGTTCTCTCTCAGAGTACCAGTTGCACCTCTGTTTTTCAACGGGGGTATTCTGCACATCCTGCCATGTCTTCTGGTCTCATGTGATGTTATTTGTGTGTGCAGGTTTGGGACCAGCCCCTCTAATATTTTCCACGTGTAAATTATTATGTATCTCTCCCGCCTGCGCTCAAGGGAGTACAGTTTTAGGCTCTTTAGTCGGTCCCAATAGTTTAGATGTTTTACTGAGTGGATTCTAGCAGTAAAGGATCTCTGCACGCTCTCCAGGTCAGTAATTTCTCCAGCTTTGAAAGGTGCTGTCATTGTGCAGCAGTACTCCACTCTAGAGAGCACAAGCGTTTTGAAAAGTATCATTATCGGTATAGCATCTCTAGTGTGAAAAGTTCTTGTTATCCAACCTGTCATTTTTCTTGCAGTTGTGACGGCTACTTTATTGTGTTCTTTAAAGGTAAGGTCTTCCGACATGAGTACACCCAGATCCTTTACATTGCCTTTTCGTTCTATGTTATGATTTGCCTGAGTTTTGTACGTGGTTTCCGTTTTTATATTTTCATTTTTTCCATAGCGCATGAGCTGGAACTTATCTTCGTTAAACACCATATTATTTTCTGTAGCCCATAGAAAGACCTGATCTACATCTGACTGGAGGTTCGCCGTGTCCTCTATGTTGCCTACTCTCATGAAGATCCTAGTGTCATCTGCAAAGGATGATACAGTGCTATAGGTTGTGTTCTTGTCTATGTCCGAAATGAGGATGAGAAAAAGTACTGGAGCAAGCACAGTACCCTGGGGGACTGAGCTCTTCACGGTTGATGGGCTGGATTTTATTTTGTTGACTATTACACATTGGGTTCTGTTGGTCAGGAAATTGTAGATCCATCTGCCTATTTTTCCGGTAATTCCTTTTGAACGCATTTTATGTGCAATAACACCATGGTCACATTTATCAAAAGCTTTTGCGAAATCTGTGTAAATTACATCCGCGTTATGTTTGTCTTCCATAGCATCTAATGCCATATCATAGTGGTCCAGCAACTGCGACAGGCAAGAGCGCCCTGTTCTGAAACCATGTTGTCCGGGGTTATGGAGTTGCTGTGATTCCATGTATTTTGTGATTTTACTTCTTAGCACTCTCTCAAAAATGTTTAAGATGTGCGATGTTAGCGCTATCGGTCTGTAATTTTTTGCCTCTGCCTTATTTCCTCCTTTATGAAGTGGTGCTATCTCTGCTGTTTTTAGTATATCAGGAATAACGCCAGTATCTAGGCTTTGTCTCCACAGAATGTGGAGGGCCTGCGATAGTGGTTTTTTACAGTTCTTTATGAATATGGAGTTCCAAGAATCCGGGCCTGGTGCAGAGTGCATAGGCATACTGTTTATGGCTTCTTCAAAATCCAGTGGGGATAGGGTGACGTCTGATATATGATTTGATGTTGGTATCGTATTCATGAAAAATTCATTTGGGTTATCAATCTTTAGTGTGTTTAATGGCTCGCTGAAAACAGAGTCGTACTCGTCCTCAGTAGCTCGCTCATTTCTTTGTTGTCATCGGTGAAAGTTCCATCTCCCTTTCACAGGGGCCCGATACTAGATGTGGTTTTTGATCTTGATTTTGCATAGGAGAAAAAATATTTCGGATTTCTTTCTATTTCACTGATGGCCTTTTGCTCTCTTTGCCTCTCCTGGGTTCTGTATGATTCTTGTAGCTTCCGTTCAATTGTTTCTATTTCTCTACCTAACCTTCTTCGCCGTTCTTGAGATAGGGTGCGACTCTCAAGTTGTTCCGCAATTCGTTTTCTTCGCCTATATAGGGAACGACGTTCCCGTTCCAATCTGCATCTCTTCCTCTTTTTTCTTAGAGGTATGCGGTTTGAACATATTTCTAGTGCTACTGAGCTTATTTTTTCCAGGCACTGGTTCAGGTTTGCATTTCCTAGCTGTTCTTCCCAGTTTATTTCTGTGAAGTCCTGGTTTATTCGCTCCCAGTTTATCTGTTTATTATTGAAGTTGAATTTGCTGAAATCTCCTCCACCGGGAATCTGGACTGGTTTTGAAGGTCTACTCCCCATGGTTGTCATAACTTCAATTAAGTTGTGATCTGAGTAACAGGTATTTGTAATCATTATGTTCCTGATCAATTCATGATTATTAGTGAAAATGAGGTCCAGCGTGTTCTCCTTCCTAGTTGGTTCTACTATTTGCTGGTTTAAGGCAAACCTGTCGCACATCCGTAGCAGGTCATTTGCATGTGCCTGTTCATTTAGGCTACTTCCTGGTATTCTTTCTGATATTACTGTATTAGCCAGGTGCTTCCATTTCAGGTGCCGTAGGTTGAAGTCCCCAAGCAGGATGATGTTCGGAGCTGGATTTGTGAGGTTTTCCAAGCAGTGCTCTATTTTCATTAGTTGGTCTTTAAACTGCTGAGGGTTTGCCTCCGGTGACTTATATACAAGGACAATAACTACATTTAGAATCTCTATTTTGATTATCAGCACTTCCACCATATCATTTGAGGTGTTTAGCAGCTCAGTACAGATGAGTGTGTCTTTGATGTAGAGGCTGACCCCACTCTGAAGCCGGTGTTTCCTATCACATCTGAAAAGATTGTACTCTGAGATCCATATTTCACCATTATGGTAGTCCTTTGTGTGGGTTTCTGTTAGGGCTGCAAACACTGCATTTGCCTCATGAAGGAGACCATCTATAAATTGAACTTTGTTGGTTTTGCGTGTTTTTATACCCTGGATGTTGGCAAATATAAATGATGTTATCGTGTTAGTGGAAGTGCTGGAAGCCTTACTTGGTGTTAATATCTGAGGCTCTGGTAAGGAGGCCACTGTGTTTGCGTCCAGGGTGTGTCGTTTTGGAAGTGATTCGTCCAGTTTTGGTAGTAGGACGGGTGTTGTGTGGTGTAGTACCTGTTTGCTTGTTGATAATTTGTATTCCAGTCTTGTGGGTATCTCCGTTCCCCTCTGTAATCCTGTAGTGGTTCCATCTGACTGTTCCTCTCTCTTATATTTACTACTCTGTTTCTGCCTTCCTCTAAAAAATTTCCAGTAGTGTCATATTGATCTTCCCGTCTATAACGCTCTGTACCTCTCACATGGAATTCCGGACACTGAAGATTGTAGCATTTTTTGTCCCTAATTGAAAATTGACATAATTTAGGGTGGAAGTATCTACACCCTGTTCCAAAACGGCATGTACCCCTCGCCAACATGTTCCTGCATTTTCGAGGATGCAGAAAATGGCATTTTGCTCCTAATTTTCCATATTTGCATATTCCTTTAGCGCAGAATTTGCAAATGTGTTCCGGTTTTGCGTTTTTCAAGGTATTTATATATGTGACTGTCTTGTCTACCTCTTTATTGGAAAAAAAAAATGGAAGTTTTTTCCATTTTTTTTGTAAGTTTTAGTTTAGTTTAGTTTAGTTTAGTTTTTTTAGTAAGTTTCCCCCCCCCCCAAAAAAAAAAAAAATCCTGAAATTTTGAATTTAAATTTTAAAATCTAAACTCTAGATTTTATTTTGACAAGGAAATAAAATTTCCCTGTCATTATAGTGTATTGTTATTATAGTATATTAGTCTAATCTTTGTTTATTGTGTCAAAATTTCTTACAATGTCAATTTTACTGGAAATTGTCTACTTAAAATTATGTTAGATTAAAGACTTGCCAGAAACGCTATGGGTGCTAGTGGCTTTACTGGAATGTAAAAGCATTATTGCTATGATCCTGACTGTGGGTGCAGTCTATAGAATTCCTAACACTGATGTGTCCGAATTCAACTCAAACCTTAGAAATCTAATACTAGATAACAGACTGAACAAAAACCATCTAATTATCGCAGGGGACTTTAATATTGACCTCTGCGAGCCTGAACACCCTACTGCTGTTAGCTTCCTCAACTGTATGAATTCCTGCTTCCTCATACCCTTAATCACTAGACCTACTAGAATCACTGATAGTTCTGCCACGACTCTAGATCACATCTGGACCAACATAACCTCTCCGCTTACTTCAGGTATAATCACCGATAGCACTACAGACCATTACCCCACATTTCTCTTAACTAACATTAGCAAACTACCTCTAGAGACAAGGGAGTTAAGCTTTAGGCTGCATAATGAAACTGCCATAGGCAACTTTATAACTGCTGCTGCTAATGTCAACTGGGAGTCCGAGTTAGGTAACATAGGGGACATCAACCTAGCAGTGCAATCTTTTCTTCAAAAAACTCTCAGCCTTTATAACATCCACTGTCCTATGCTAACGAAATAAGTCACAACTAAAAAGCTAAACAATCCTTGGCTTACAAAAGGAATACTTAAATACATTAATAAAAAAACATGACCTTGAGAAGAAGTATAGTTTAAGAATCGTCTCCAAAGAATTTTCAAAGAATTACTCGTCATTGCTATCTAAAATAATTAGAAGAGCCAAAACTAAATACTACGAAGATAAATTTACCCAAACAAAGGGCAACATTAAGAAAACATGGAGCACAATTTCACAAATATTGGTATCAAAGAAGATTTTAAATAACAAATCAATACTTCTGTCTAATAACGATGGTCAGCTTACAGCCTCTGATACTGCTATTGAGTTCAATAGGTTTTTCTCTTCTATTGGGTCATCCCTTGCAAATGACATTCCATCTTCCAGTACTGACATTAAGGACTATCTTACAGGTAACTATCTACAGTCTCTGTACCTAAAGCCTACTAGTTCCACTGATTTTAATGACATTTTCTGACCAGGGGGAAAAAGACACAGGCTGTTTGGTGCTTAAATTTATTAGTAAATTAAATTCTGCAGAACATGTAAATAATATAAGTAGTAATTAACAAATGTAACATGTCCATGTCTGAGGACTAATAATTAACTTAAAATGTACCCCCGTAGTAGTAAGCATAGCCTAGTGACATGGCAAACACGTTCTGCAGAAACCTAATGGCAGAAGAAATATAATTATAACTAGGTATAACAGTCAGGACACAAAGGGGAAATAAAGTGTATAGACACAACACTTAACGGAGTCTGACCAAGACATAATGGGAAATCCTAGAATTAACAGGCGGGCAGAAAATACCTAGTGACTGGGGAAAACTGATATAACAAATGGGAGAAGTTTTTCCCAGGGCGTGAGGCCGGCCGCCAACGAATAAGAAGAAGGGTTTCCTGACTCTTACTAGCACCTAGACTGGGCAAAGGATAAGCTGCGGACAGCGGGACACTTGGGGACCGGCGTTGCACCCCACTCCCCCACTTGCGGTGGGGAAGACAGAGGGACACTGGCACAAAGCATGACTGGGAACTGCCACTTGCATGAAGGGGAGGCGGGTGGGAGTTTGGAGTACTGCGACGGTCGGGTGGAGTGAGAGAGAGCCCCTCGATTGATTGATTGATCAGTTAGTTAGGTGCAGTCACAGTGAGAGGTTGTGTTAGCCGGAGCTCCGATTCTAATAACATTATTATTGCAATAATGGAAGGATTAGTAAAAGATTTGGTGAGTCTGGTTGGAGCTCTGAGAGCAGAGATGGATTCCCTGCGGGAGGAGGTACGACGGCTACGACTTCGGGAGGAAACGAAGGAGGAGGCCAGTATCGACGGGACCTCATTAAGGAGGACTGACGGGACCAGTATTAAGAAGACCTCGTCTTGGCAAGTTGTGAAAGACAGGGGTCTTAAGAAGACCTTGGCTAAACCGACAACTAATAGCCTACACCTAAGGACTTTTAACGCATTTGACGTATTGGAGGACGAGTGCTGTGTTGAACCTGTTGTTCAACGAGGTGGCAAAGACAAAGTAACGAGGAGCATTGAAGCGCAGGTCCCTCAAACTGCTCGAAAAGAAAAGGTAGAATCGAAGCGAATTTTGGTTGTGGGAGATTCCCAGGTGAGGTATTCAGACAGAACGTTTTGTGCCAGAGATAGGGGGAACAGATTAAGGGTTTGCTATCCGGGAGCTGGAATTGGTGATATTGTTGGAAACATGAATGATATTATGACAGGAAATGGAAACAAACCCATTATTTGTATTAGTGCAGGGGGTAATGATGTTGGACGAGTTAGGAGTGAGGAACTAATACAGAGATTCAGGACAGCCATTGAATTAGTTAGGAGCAAGGGAGGAATCCCGATCATATGTGGCATTCTTCCAAGAAAGGGAGTAGGAAATGAATGGATATCGAGGGCACTTGGTGTCAATTGCCGGCTGGAAAGATATTGCAAATCAAATGCAATATCTTTCATAGACAACTGGGAACACTTCTATGGAAGAAATGAAATGTATGCTCGTGATGGGGTGCATCTATCGAGAGCTGGGGTTGTTGCTGTTGCGAAATCGTTGGAAGAAGTGGTTAGAGGTGTTTGTTTGGGTTTAAACTGTTAGTAGATAGAGGTATGGGAATTGATTTAGAAGAAGGAGGTAATAAAAGTATGTGTTTGTGGGAGAAAGGAATTGGCAAAATGATCAGGGAAAGAGAAGGGCCTCAAAATAACAATTCACTTAGGGTATATTACACTAACAGTAGAAGTCTAAGAAATAAAATTAACGAATTAAATGCTCTTGTCTGCACAGAAAAAATAGATATTATTGCACTTACCGAAACGTGGATGACTGTAGAAAATAGAGAACTATTAGCTGAATATCAAATAAATGGATTTAAACTATTTCACACAGATAGATATATTAGACGAGGAGGGGGAGTAGCCGTATATGTTAGGGACAATTTGAAATGTAGTCTCAAAGAGGGAATCAAAACTGAGCCACACACAGAAACTATTTGGATAGAATTATACGAAAAAGCAAATATTATAATAGGAGTTATATATAGGCCACCAAATTTAGACAGAATGGAAGCAAAGCATCTATGGGATGAAATATCTAGGGCATCTAGATCTAACAGTATTTATGTCATGGGTGACTTTAATTTTAGTGGAATAAACTGGTTGAACAAAACAGGGAATAGTGAAGCAGAAGATTTTCTAGAATTAATTGACGATTACTTTCTTACGCAACACATTAAGGAACCAACACGGGAAAATAATATTTTAGATTTAGTGTTAACTAACAGGGAAACACAAATTAATGACATCGAAATAGGGAGTGAGCTAGGGAACAGTGATCACAAAGAAATCAGATTTAGCATAGAATGGAATAGACCTGTAGGAGAAAATTCTGTTAAAGTGCCAGATTTTCGAAAAGCTGATTTTGGTAGCCTTAGAAATTTTTTGGGTCAAATTGATTGGAAAGTCTTGGGTTTGGGGTGGGGGCCGGTCTTGGAGCGAGACATGGGCCCGGCGATGGGTGACGTGGATGGGGATTTCGATGTGGATTCAATATATAACTTGTTTAGGAATATTCTAAACAAAGCACGGGAACATAGTATACCATACAAATTGAATAGATCGAATACCAATGACCCAAAGTGGATAACAAAGAATTTGAAGAACCTTATAGGTAAAAAGAGAGCTTGGTACAAAAGGATTAAAAATGGGGAGGTCACTTTAGAACAGGAATTCGTACAACTGGTTAGAAATGTTAAAAAAGAGATAAGGAAAGCAAAAAGAAACTATGAAGTTCGCATAGCAGGGCAAGCAAAGACAAATCCTAAAGGGTTTTTTCAGTTATATCGTACTAAGACTAGGGAAAGGATAGGTCCATTAAAAACTGAGACAGGTCAAATAACAGATAGTGATGAAGAGATGAGTAGTATTTTTAATAAATATTTTGTATCTGTATTTACTAAAGAGGAACTTAACAATATGCCTTCAGCCGAACAAGTCTATGTGGGTGGGGACGAGGACAGGTTGACGAGTTTAACAGTTACCAGGGAGGATGTTCTTAAACAAATAGTAAAACTCAAACCAAACAAATCCCCAGGGCCGGATGAAGTGTTTGCCAGGGTGCTTAAAGAATGCAAAGAGGAGCTTTGTGACCCACTGTCAACCATATTTAATAAATCAATATAGTCAGGCAGAGTGCCAGAGTTTTGGAAAGTTGCTAATGTGATACCAGTTTTTAAGAAAGGAGATAGATCACTTGCGTCTAACTATCGACCAATTAGCCTAACGTCTATTGTGGGAAAGTTACTCGAATCTATAATAGCAAATAAAATTCGTCTTCATCTTGAAAAACATAAATTAATAATTGAGTCGCAACATGGTTTTATAAATGGCCGTTCATGTTTAACAAATTTGTTATCTTTTTATTCTAGCATTGTTGAGGCAGTTGATAGTGGTAAGGATTGCGATGTTGTGTACCTTGACTTTAGCAAAGCTTTTGATACAGTGCCACATGAAAGACTGATTAAAAAGTTAGAGTCTCATGGTATTGGGGGTGCTATATTAAGCTGGATTAGGGCATGGCTATACCAAAGGAAACAGAGAGTTAGTATAAATGGAGTCAAGTCAGAGTGGGAAAATGTTGTAAGTGGGGTGCCTCAGGGCTCTGTCCTGGGACCCTGTTGTTTATAATACATATAAATGATTTAGATTCAGGTTTGAGTAGCAACATTTGCAAATTTGCCGATGATACGAAAATCGGTAGGGAAATTATTTCGGAGGAGGACTCACTATCACTTCAAGTTGATCTAGATAGGGTTTTGAAATGGTCGAAGGATTGGCAGATGCAGTTTAATGCTGATAAATGTAAAGTTCTGAGGTTAGGTAATGATGATAGGGTTACAAGATACGAGCTAGATGGTGTTGAGATTGCGAAGTCGAATTGCGAAAGGGATCTGGGAGTTATGATTAGAAAGAATTTAAAACAAAAGGATCAATGCATAAATGTTCGTAATAAGGCAAATCGGACACTTAGATTTATTAATCGCAGCGTTAGTAACAAGACACCTGGTGTGGTTCTCAAGCTATATCTTGCTCTAGTTAGGCCCCATTTAGATTATGCAGTTCAATTTTGGTCGCCATATTATAGAATGGATATAAATTCACTTGAACGTGTCCAGCGTAGGATGACTAAGTTAATTCCCCAAATTAGAAATCTTTCATATGAAGAAAGATTAACAAAGCTTAAGTTGCATTCACTGGAAAGGCGAGGAGTTAGGGGTGACATGATAGAGGTTTACAAGTGGGTGAATGGACATAACAAAGGGGATATTAATAGGGTATTAAAAGTATCAACACAAGACAGAACACGAAACAATGGGTATAAATTGGATAAGTTTAGATTTAGGAAAGACTTGGGTAAATACTGGTTCAGTAACAGGGTTGTTGATTTGTGGAACCAATTGCCGCGTAACATTGTGGAGGTGGGGTCCCTCGATTGTTTCAAGCATGGGTTGGACATGTATATGAGTGGGATTGGGTGGTTATAAATAGGAGCTGCCTCGTATGGGCCAACAGGCCTTCTGCAGTTGCCTTTGTTCTTATTGATGAAGATTAAGCCACCCAAAAGGTGGCACGGGCATGAATAGCCCGTAAGTGGTGGCCCTTTTGAGCCATTACCAGTATCAAAAGATGATACTGGAGATCTATGGAGGTGCGACTGCACCTTACGTGACGGGAGATGTCTCCTTTGTGAATATGTTAAGATTAAGCCACCCAAAAGGTGGCACAGGCATCAATAGCCCGTAAGTGATGGCCCTTTTGAGCCATTACCAGTATCAATAGATGATACTGGAGATCTGTGGAGGTGCGAGAGAGCCCCTCTCTGCCCCAGAATTTATATAGCCCCAGACTTCCCGCGCATCTGCGCGGGGCGCACTGCGCAACTGTTTCTTTGTCCCCCTCTTCAGAAATATCTCCGATTTGTATTTCAAATCAGAGGCCATTTTCTGACCAGGGGGAAAAAGACACAGGCCGTTTGGGGCTTAAATTTATTAGTAAATTAAATTCTGCAGAACATGTAAATAATATAAGTAGGAATTAACAAATGTAACATGTCCATGTGTGAGGACTAATAATTAACTTAAAATGTACCCCCGTAGTAGTAAGCATAGCCTAGTGACATGGCAAACACGTTCTGCAGAAACCTAATGGCAGAAGAAATATAATTATAACTAGGTATAACAGTCAGGACACAAAGGGGAAATAAAGTGTATAGACACAACACTTAACGGAGTCTGATCAAGACATAATGGGAAATCCTAGAATTAACAGGCGGGCAGAAAATACCTAGTGACTGGGGAAAACTGATATAACAAATGGGAGAAGTTTTTCCCAGGGCGTGAGGCCGGCCGCCAAGGAATAAGGAGAAGGGTTTCCTGACTCTTACTAGCACCTAGACTGGGCAAAGGATTAGCTGCGGACAGCGGGACACTTGGGGACCGGAGCTGCACCCCCACCGCAGGCCAGCTGGCCGGACCCCCCCCCCCCGAAGGGCGAGGCCCGCTGGCCGCAAGGAAGCCTCAGAGTGGCAGAGCAACAACGTCCCGGACGTAGTCAGCTGGGGGTTCCAGCTGGTTGCTAGACCCGCCATTTTCTCCGTTGGCGAGCCCGTCAAGAGAGCTGAGTGGCCCTGCCAATTCTAAATGTAAGAGGGCGTGGTCGGCTGGAGGCGAGCCTAGCTCTGCGAGGGCGGCGCGAATTAAGCGCCCTGGAGAAGTCTTGCCTGTTTCTGATCAGGGGAAGGAAGACACGGTTGTATTGTCTGGAGGCTTTTTTGTAGATTAAAGTTGGTATCTCCTCAAGGGCACCAGACTTGGTTTTAAGGGAAAGGATTATCTCATTGACGTCAGTGGAATTAATAGGCTTTAGGTACAGAGACTGTGGATAGTTACCTGCAAGATAGTCCTTAATGTCAGTACTGGAAGATGGAATATCATTAGCAAGGGATGAACCAATATGGAAGAGAAGAACCTATTGAACTCAATAGCAGAATCAGAGGCTGAAAGCTGACCATCGTTATTAGACAGGAGAGTTGGTTTGTTATTTAAAGACTTCTTTGATCCCAATATTTGTGAAATTGTTCTCCAAGTTTGTTTAATGTTGCTCTTTATTTGGGTAAATTTATCTTCGTAGTATTTAGCTTTGGCTCGTCTAATTATCTTAGATAGCAATAATGAGTAATTCTTTGAGAATTCTTTGGAGACAATTCCTAACCTATACTTCTTCTCAAGGTCATGTTTTTTATTAATAGATTTAAGTATTCCCTTTGTAAGCCAGGGATTGTTAAGCCTTTTGGTTGTGACTTGTTTTGTAAGCATAGGACAGTGGGTATTATAAAGGCTAAGAGTTTTTTGAAGAAAAGATTGAACTGCTAGGTTGATGTCCACTATGTTACCTAACTCGGACTCCCAGTTGACATTATCAGTAGCAGTTATAAAATTGCCTATAGCAGTTTCATTTCTCCCACCTTTGCTCCTAGCAAAGGTACTTCGCCCTTCCGTTTGCTGGAAGATTCTTAGAATTGTTACCCCTCTTCATTGCTACAGTATAGTTATTCGGAAAACTCTTATTCATCCAGGATTGTTTAATTAAGGAATCTTTTAATTCCTGCTGTTGGGCCCCCTCCAACCGTTTTAACGTCTGTAGTTGTTAACATCTGTGAGATCACCACATTTGTGGACAGGCGTTACTCTTGCTTTTTTTTTAGAATATCTGGAAAGGTTTGGAGTTCAAGTGACTTGTTGAAGAGCAATGCAATAGCAGGAGCTAAAGATCTGGAGGCTTTTTTGTAAATTAAATTTATTGCTAGTTATGCATTGCTTAAGTGCATGTCATTTTACTTACCGTTTTACCTTTATACTTGTTTTCTTGACTTTGTCATTAAGTTTCCTGGCTACATTAGGCAGACAAAAACGTCTGGATAAACCAGCGGCCTGGGAAGCAGCAGTATCTTCCGGGCTACACCGAGCAGACAACACGTCGGATAACCAGCGGCCTGGGAGGCCACACATGTCTGGATAAACCAGCAGCCGGGAGGCTGCAGATTCTTTCGGGCTACACCGGGCAGACAAAACGACTGGAAACGTTTACTGGTACTGGTAAACGAAACTGGTACTGTCTAGCTGTCAGTACTTAATAACTTAATGACAAAGTCAAGAAAACAAGTATAAAGGTAAAACGGTAAGTAAAATGACATGCACTTAAGCAATGCATAACTAGCAATAAATTGCTGAAGCAACTAATCATAATACGAGTCCAAGATAAACTTAAGGGGAGAGGCACGAGGCCCGAAGACAGCGTCTAGTACATCCTAGCTGACTTAACTTAAAGGTGAAGCATAAGTTAAACAAACATAATTTGTTAACCAGTAAAGTAAAAACATGCAGCAAGAGCTATGTTAAATGCAGGAAATTTGCAGAGGAAACTAAACGTAAATGCAGGGCCAGAATAAACTTAAAGCAAGAGGCAAGGGGCCCGATTCCTGCAACTATCACATCCTAGCTGACTTTACATAATAAATTAAAGGCAAAGCAGAAGTTAAACAAACAAATGTAAAACCAGCAAAGAAACATGCAGCTTGACACTGCATAAAATTCAGAATAAATTAAGGAAACTTATGGAAAATACAAGTCCATGAAAACTTAAAGCTAGGGGCCGGAGGCCTGTGACACAGCAGCTAGCCTAACCTAGCTGACTTTACCTAATAACTTAAAAGTGATAAGCAAAATGATAAACAAACATAATTGTAAACCAATAATAAATAAATACACATGCAGCGATGTTACGGCCCTCTCGGGTCGCAACTGGGTTCTTACTCTGATGTTGTTAGAGGAAGGGTATCCGGCCCCAAGCCAGTAGTGGCTTTCAAGGGATGTGATCCGTGACGCAAGTAACTTAAAGGGGAAGGGAAATAAAGTCAAGAACTTAATACTATAATTATTACCATCACCAATAAATATATATAAGGTTAC
Organism: Procambarus clarkii; assembly: GCF_040958095.1. Taxonomy (NCBI): domain Eukaryota; kingdom Metazoa; phylum Arthropoda; class Malacostraca; order Decapoda; family Cambaridae; genus Procambarus; species Procambarus clarkii. The sequence continues at coordinate 34,140,484 of NC_091197.1, forward strand.
ACGGGGGGGGGGGGTATAAACACTATGTAGTCTTCCTCTGAAGACCCTGGTGCCAAGCTCTTTGTGCTCTCGTAGCCTCACGACGAATCCTTCGCGAATCTTGAGTCTACGCTGGCCACAGGCCAGCCAAAACACAGTTCCACTGGGGGCACCGTCGTGGAGGCCGTCAACCACAAGTCCAGCAGATAGCTGGCAGGTTCCAAATCAGCCACGCTGGTTAGGCCACTCCACGAGCGATACTAGGGTCGCGCCCTAGTCAGGAGCCTCGTGTGATACCACAGATCACTCTCCTTTCCACAACACCCCAGTGGTTAAGCGTCTCCACCAGTCAGTTCCGGGTATGACAATCCTTCAACTGCCGCTTCACAGGCAGGGTAACACCACAGTGTTCATCCGGGAGGCGACTCACAGCTGCTGCAGCAAACACTTGGTGACAAGACGGCTGCCTTGGGTAGACTGACTCAACTTCCCTTACAGCAGTCCCAGGTCGACTCTGTAAGCAGACACGTCATCAATAACAGGGACACACAAAAGCACCTCACTTACAGGCTCAGACCCAAACGCCCACCTATCCACTCCATAGATGGCGTTGTCGTCTGAGCACCACCTCACCAGAGGTCAGCAGCGGCTGTGTTGTGAGCTGAACAGGACTGGAAACTGGCCCTCATGGCCAGTACACCTCGTCCTCACCAGGTGTCGTCGTCCATTTGGAGGGGGTTTCGGGAGCTGACCCACAGATGGCGCGGTCGTCACTGCTCCGTGCTCGGACGCTGGATTCGGGTCCGTAACAAGCGAGACGCTGCATAATTTGCGGGAATAGTTAGCTGAAGTAACTAAACGTAAATGCAGGGCCAGTAATCTTAAAGCAAGAGGCAAGGGGGGGGGGGCCGCACCCCGCGCCTATCACAGCCTAGCTGAGTTACTTGATAACTTGTAACGGTTCTATTGTTACGTAAAGTATGGTGACAAATAAACACAGACACTAAGATACTATATATATATTTGGTCGAATATACAGAAGTACACAGGTGATACGTTGGTGTGAGTTGAGCGCACTGAGCGTTGGTACAGTATCTCGCAAGTGTCTGCTCTAGACCACACTTGAAAGTAGACTAGTTAATGTTTGCTATTCTTGCTGCTTATATTGCTCGGGCAACACCTCACCGTGTTGCCCGGGCAACGCCTCACCTCATTCATCTCCAAAGGTTGACAGGAATATTAACACTATATTTGGAGCGAGTATCTTATTGGGATAATCTACTCGCTACAAACTTAATGGCAAACAGTAGTTAAACAATCACAATTGCAAAACCAGTAAGAGTAAATAACGTGCAGCTTGACCCGCATAAATTGCAGTAATAAATTGAGGTAAATTAATGGTACGCAATACCAAGATAATCTTAAAGTCAAAGGCATGAGGCTTGTAACTCAGGAACTAGCACAACCTAGGTTACTTTACTTAATAAATAACTCAATACAAAAAGCCAGAGTTTTAATAAGTTAATAAAACATGCACGGGGGCAATGCATAACTTGTAATAATAAATTGCAGAGAGAAACAAATCGTAGTTGCAAGCCCAAGGAAGGTAACAGCAAGAGGCTTGGACCCGCATCACGGGTCCAAGATAAATAAATTGTGGATAAATAAATTGTGAGGCATAACACATTGTAACTGAAGACAATAATATAAAATTTTATATAGCCAGCGTTTAGAGTAGGGTAAAGCAACAGCACTAAATAGGAGCTGGCTTGAGCATTAAATGTCCTGGAACAACAATAACAGCAGTACCCAATATATAAACATAGGCATGGGGCGAAAGCAAAGGTAAAATTACAGTAAATATTGTAGCGTGAGGAAGCACGCCATGACTAACAGTCAGACTGTAAAGAAGCACTTATATAAAGAACATAAATAATAATTAACGGTACAACAGAAGTCGCCCAAGCAGCAGACCTCACGTCGACTGGGTGAGGGAGCTTAAGGTACAGGGCTGAGCAGTTGGGGGAGGTGGGGTGGTGGACAGGCCTCCTCCCGATTGTGCTTCAAATAACAGCCACCTACTGGAGAAAACCAGTGCCCCATAACACCGAGGGTCACCACCCCCTCTAGGTCCGCTGCACCTGCATTTGGTCACCAAGGCTGAACCAACAGGCGTGCTTCAGGGGCGCGCGCGCCAACACAGACACAAACAGTGGTACGACGCGCCAACAACACAAACACTGGTACGGCGCGCCAACAACACAAACACTGGTCTGGCGCGCCAACAACACAAACACTGTACCTTAAATGTTGAGAAGGACAGGACGCCCCTGACGGGTCGCTCCGAGTCGTTGTCGATAGGAACTGGTGTAGGGTCCATGCTGGGGGAACAGTTGAGCAGGCTAAACTTCTGTGCGTTTTGTAAGAGAGCAGCTGCTGGCTTGTCGGGAAGAGGGGCCACGCAGTCTGCGTCCGGGTTTATATAACCTCGGCTCGTTGCGCGCGCAGCTTGGGGCGGTTAAAGTCAGCTTCCAGACATACGTTTTCTCTTCCCTCAGAAAACCCACCGTTTTTGGGAAAAACAGTGTTCTTAAAGCCAGAGGCTTGCTCAATGCTAAATTGAGGAATAATTTTAGTCTTAATACGCGTCATGACTGAAAGACTAAGGATATAACCAGTTATTTAAGTAAGCGTTTAGTTAATGATGGAGGAACGAAAATCACCAAAACTGGAGCGGGCTCCCGTTCACTAAATTGACATGAAAATACTAATTCTTTTACGAAAATAGAATTTTTTAAGGCAAGAAGTGTAAGCAATGCTATAAATTTCCTAAATTTACTGCGTAATGAAACTAATCAAGCTGAAAGTCTAAATAAAGGAATGTATTAAAATTGAACAGAGTTAAATAATAAATGACCGCAATAATTAGAATTAAATCCATCACTCTTTGTAAAATCTCTTGTATGTATGTACCTTACCTAAATAAACATTTGATTTGATTTGATTTGAAGTCGCTCAAGCGGCAGACCGCACGGCCAGGCGTTGGGCTGGACGCTGAAAACTTGTGATGGGGAAGGGGCCGCATAACCAGGCACTCCAGGCAGACCAACATCTGGTACACGCAACCGAGGAAAACCAAGGGAGTACTGTGCTACAGCGTTCGAACGAAACGTGGTGGAATTGACGTACCGGGCTACACTGGCCAGACGAAAACGTCTGGGTACGAACGTGCCGGCTATACCAGCCGGACGAAACATCTGGGTACGAACGTGCCGGGCTACACCGACCAGACGAAATGTCTGGGAACAAATGTACCGGGCTACACCGGCCAGACGACAACGTCTGGGTACAAACGTGCCGGGTAAACCGGCCAGGCGAAAACATCTGGGTACGAACGTGCCGGGCTACACCGGCCAGACGAGACGTCTGGAGACAACAAACCTGCAGGTATGTTACCATACCTACCATACAAACATACCTGATGAACGCAAAACACGCCTGAGCGCGCCTTGGCTCACCAAGACACCCCCAAACAGAACAGGGGACCATAGAACAGAACGGACCATAGAACGGTAGACAGCCTGGGCCAAAACAGCAGGGGACGGGGAGGCATGCGGCTAAGCCCAACCTGACGTCGAGGCAGCCCCTAGGCAAAGAAGCCTCATTGCCTGCCGACCGGGACACCGCCACCAAGCGTGGGCGTCTCCAGCCCGTGGGCGTGAGGCAGGCCCCCCACAAGTGGGCATGCCCGGGTACGACATGAATGCAGACAGACCCCCGCCCCGGGAAAGGCCACGCCGCTAATCCGCGTAGCTTAGCACCCAAGAGGAACAGGAAGGAAGCGAGACAACCCAGGGCAAGCGCTCCTCTGAGCGCCATGCCACGAGGGCGACACCGACCGGGCATGGGCCCCAATGGTCGGGCCCAAGGAGCATAGGACCACTGCAACCTGGCCTCGTGGCGCCCCCGCCAAGGGCCTACCTTGAGGTTCTTCCGGGGCTTAGCGTCCCCGCGGCCCGGTCGTCGACCAAGCCTCCTGGTAGCCGGACTGATCAACCAGGCTGTTGGACGCGGCTGCTCGGAGCCTGACGTATGAGTCACAGCCTGGTTGATCACGTATCCTTTGGAGGCCGCCAGGCCGCTTACAGGGAGCCCGCCGTGCACGCACGTCCGGGCGCGGCATGAACCATGGCCCTTGGGCCATAGGACAGGCATAGGACCACAGCAACCTGCCCACGTGGGGACGCCTCCAAGGGCGACACCGGGCCGCTCGCAGGGGGCCCGGCCAGGCACGCACGTCCGAGCGGGGCACGAACCGGGGCCCCTAGGCGCACACCTAGGGAACACAGCTGACCAGTGCCCTTAGTGCATGCCTGGGAGATAACACTACCAGGGCAGTCCACTCGGGACACGGCGTAAACACACGCCGACCCGGGGCATTGCGGCAGCAGCAAAAAGCAGCCGCTGCAGCACCTGGCACAGGCTGAAAGGCGCGCCTGCATACCTCAAGACAAGCAAACGTGCAGAAGGCACTAGGGAACTAAGGCGGCCCACACGGACCGTGGGGGAAAGGCGCCAACACACGCCAGACACTGGACAGTCCTGACTAAACTTTAACAGAAAATTTTTACATTACCTTAGAGTAGGATGAGTAGGACAGGGGGCCCCTGCCGTATCGACAGACTGATGAATGCAGGACTGAGTACTGGTCCACGTATCGTTGAGGCGCAGCGCAGTTTCGAGTGCTGCGACGGTCGGGTGGAGTGAGAGAGAGCCCCTCTCTGCCCCAGAATTTATATAGCCCCAGACTTCCCGCGCTTCTTTGTCCCCCCTCTTCAGAAACATCTCCGGTTTGTATTTCAAATCAGAGGCCATAATCCTTTCCCTTAAAACCAAGTCTAGTGCCCTTGAGGAGATACCAACTTTAATTTACAAAAAAGCCTCCAGATCTTTAGCTCCTGCTATTGCATTGCTCTTCAACAAATCACTTGAACTCCAAACCTTTCCAGATATTCTAAAAAAAGCGAGAGTAACCCCTGTCCACAAATGTGGTGATCTCACAGATGTTACCAACTACAGACCTATATTAATCCTGCCTAACTTGTCAAAAATATTTGAAAACTAATCTACAAGCAGCTTTACTCTTATCTAGCCAAACACAATATACTTAGCTCTTGTCAATATGGCTTCAGACCCCAAAAAGCACTAACGATGCACTTATTAGTATGATTAACTTGATTCATGCAGCTCTTGATAAAAATGAGTTCCCTGTTAGGTTATTTGTGGACCTGCGTAAGGCTGTAGACACTGTCAACCACCAAAACCTTCTTCTTAAATTACATCTTTATGGAGTCAGAGGTCACTCCCTGCAATACCTCAAATCTTACCTTACTGACAGGCTCCAGTATGTTTCTGTGAATAATTCAATTTCTCCCACCCTACCCATCAACGTTGGTGTTCCTCAGGGCAGCATACTTGACCCTCTCCTCTTTCTCATCTACATTAATGACCTTCCAAATGCCTCCCAACACCTCAAACCAATACTATTTGCTGACGACACAACCTTCATTTACTCCAGTCCTGACCCCCTTGCTCTAAATGTCACAGTGAATACTGAGCTAAATAAAGTCCATCTTTGGCTAACTGACAACAAACTCACCCTCAACATTGACAAAACTTTCTATATTTTGTTTGGCAATAAATCCTCAAATCAACTATATCTCATGATAAACAATACCCATATTTGTAACAAAACAGATGGCAAATTCCTTGGCGTTCTCGTTGACCACAAGCTGAATTTCCAGGGATACCTTCTAAATATATCAAAAAAAGTTTCAAAAACTGTTGGTATTCTTTCTAAGATCAGATATTATGTACCCCGCCCTGCCCTGGTTACTCTCTATTACTCCCTCATCTATCCATACCTCAACTATGGTATTTGTGCTTGGGGCTCTACTACCCAAATCATTTACGTCCTCTAATTACGCAACACAAAGCTGCTATTAGGACAATATATAACTCTAGCCCCAGACATCACTCGGTACCCCTACTCAAATCTCTGAATATGTTAGATATTAAGTCACTGCACATCCTCTCATGTGTATTATACATATATAAAACGCTTAACTGTAATGCCAATCCTGACCTCAAAAGCTTCATTGAAGGTTGTAACAGAACCCATGAGCACCACACCAGAAACAAATACATTTTTTATATTCCAAGAGTACGACTTAATCAAACTAGAAATGCTCTACAAATCAAGGGACCCAGAATGTGGAATGACCTTCCCAATCATGTTAAAGACTATACCTCTCCCAACCAGTTTATTTATTTATTAATTTATATATTTATTTATTTATTTATATACAAGAAGGTACATTAGGTTTGTGAGAATACATAGCAAAGTATTTACACTCTTGTAAAGCCACTAGTACGCGCAGCGTTTCGGGCAGGTCCTTAATCTAACTGATAATTTTAAGTAGGTAAATTCTAGCAGAATTAATAAAATGATAACAAATACATTGCAAGAAAAAATGAGATGAGAGAGATTAGTAAGTATAGTAAAGCACATTGGTATATTAAAGCTCTGATTGATTACATTGACAACTTGATTGGTAATTTAAACAAGATTAATAGACACCATACAGCAGATTGACAGCACATATAAGAAGACAGCATGCAATGATCACAATGGTAAAGATGTTCGAATTGGGTGCATAAAGATTGGGTAGCAATAGATACAGTGCAATTTTAAAGCAAAAGGTAAAAAACTATGAAGATGAAATTAGGTACTTTTTAGTATTGTTTTTGAATGACGCAAAAGTTGGACATCTTTTCAATTCAATAGGGAGTGAGTTCCATAGACTGGGTCCCTTTATTTGCATAGAGTGTTTACACAGATTAAGTTTGACTCTGGGGATATCAAAGATATATTTATTTCTGGTGTGGTGATAATGGGACCTATTACATCTGTCCAGGGAGAGTTTCAGAGCAGGATTTGCATTTAAGAACAGGGTTTTGTAAATGTAGTTGACACAAGAGAATTTGTGGAGTGAGATTATGTTTAGCATGTTTAGGGAGTTGAACAAGGCGGCTGAGTGTTGTCTGAAAGCAGAATTTGTTATTATTCTGATAGCAGATTTTTGCTGGGTGATGATGAACTTGAGGTGGTTTGCAGTGGTTGAACCCCATGCACAGATACCGTAATTAAGATAGGGAGAGATATTAGTGCATAATATAGAGAGATGAGAGCAGAGTTAGGTACATAATATCTGATTTTGGAGAGTATCCCAACTGTTTTAGAGACTTTCTTAGTTATGTGTTGTATGTGGGTGCTCTTGTCTAGGAATAGGCCAAGAAACTTTCCATCATTTTTATTGCTAATGTTTACATTGTCTATCTGAAGCTGAATTGCATTTGTAGATTTGCTTTCAAATAAGATCAAAGGTTGCAGAGATGTAGATGTAGATGAAAGGTTACAAAGATGTAGTAGGTCTTTTCTATGTTAAGTGTTAGTTTGTTGGTTGACATCCATAAGTGGACTTTTTTTTAGTTCATTATTAACAACATTATTTAGTGTATAAAGATAAAGTTTAAGATAAAAACTAAGCACTACCTAATTAACTCCCTGTAACCTACCGTACCCCTATAATGTCAACCCATGTCTGTTATTTTTAAACAATGCTGTTTGTCGACCAAATTGTATTTTTGCTGTTTTTCTGCCATGTTCCCCCCTTTTTTTATTTTTTTTATTTTCTCAACACATTTTATACTTTAATCTCAATTAGTATTAAGTTTTAGTCTTTAGTGTTTTTCCTGCCCGAAACGCTTTGCGTAATAGTGGCTTTAGGCATTCCATGTACTAGCTCTATCTATAAAGCCATCAATATTTGCATCACCTCTTGTATGTATGTATTTTACCTGAATAAACATTTGAATTTTTATTTTTTTTTTTAATTTTGAATGTACTCTCTTAACCCCCAAAGTACCTTCTTGCGTATAAATAAATAAATAAATATATAAATCAATACATAAATATTTAAATAAATATTTAAGTAAATAAATAAATAAATAAATAAATAAATAAATATAGGGGTTACAGTGTGCAACGTTTAACATTACAATAAATATTTAAACAACTAAATACTAATCAACAAATTAAAGTTTTAAAAATTCTGGTCAGAATTTATTAGCTTTACTCAATAAAATAAAAAATATTATTCTGAAGTTTTAAAATTCATTACAAAATTTTAGGTTCAAGGAAAACATTTGAGCCAAGCGACGTAAACAATATGGCGATGATGGCGGAGGAGTTCGAGTCGATGGCCGCCTCTCCCGACGCTCTCGACCTGCACAGGTTCAGGAAGGTCGTCCGCAGCTACATAGAGAGGGTCAGTCAACCTGCAGTGCCTGGGGGTCAACCTGCAGGGGTTTAAGGGTCAACCTGTAAGGCAATAAGGGTATACCAGTGTGTGTTGTCAACCTGCAGTGCCTGGGGGTCAACCTGCAGGGGTTTAAGGGTCAACCTGTAAGGCAATAAGGGTATACCAGTGTGTGTTGTCAACCTGCAGTGCCTGGGGGTCAACCTGCAGGGGTTTAAGGGTCAACCTGTAAGGCAATAAGGGTATACCAGTGTGTGTTGTCAACCTGCAGTGCCTGGGGGTCAACCTGCAGTGTTGTGTGTGTGTCTTGTCAACCTGCAGTGTTGTGTGTGTCTTGTCAACCTGCAGTGTTGTGTGTGTCTTGTCAACCTGCAGTGTTGTGTGTGTGTGTTGTCAACCTGCAGTGTTGTGTGTGTGTGTCTTGTCAACCTGCAGTGTTGTGTGTGTGTCTTGTCAACCTGCAGTGTTGTGTGTGTGTGTCTTGTCAACCTGCAGTGTTGTGTGTGTGTGTCTTGTCAACCTGCAGTGTTGTGTGTGTGTGTTGTCAACCTGCAGTGTTGTGTGTGTGTGTTGTCAACCTGCAGTGTTGTGTGTGTGTGTCTTGTCAACCTGCAGTGTTGTGTGTGTCTTGTCAACCTGCAGTGTTGTGTGTGTGTGTCTTGTCAACCTGCAGTGTTGTGTGTGTGTGTTGTCAACCTGCAGTGTTGTGTGTGTGTTGTCAACCTGCAGTGTTGTGTGTGTGTGTCTTGTCAACCTGCAGTGTTGTGTGTGTGTTGTCAACCTGCAGTGTTGTGTGTGTGTGTTGTCAACCTGCAGTGTTGTGTGTGTGTTGTCAACCTGCAGTGTTGTGTGTGTGTCTTGTCAACCTGCAGTGTTGTGTGTGTGTTGTCAACCTGCAGTGTTGTGTGTGTGTTGTCAACCTGCAGTGTTGTGTGTGTGTCTTGTCAACCTGCAGTGTTGTGTGTGTGTGTCTTGTCAACCTGCAGTGTTGTGTGTGTGTGTTGTCAACCTGCAGTGTTGTGTGTGTTGTCAACCTGCAGTGTTGTGTGTGTGTCTTGTCAACCTGCAGTGTTGTGTGTGTGTCTTGTCAACCTGCAGTGTTGTGTGTGTGTGTTGTCAACCTGCAGTGTTGTGTGTGTGTTGTCAACCTGCAGTGTTGTGTGTGTGTGTCTTGTCAACCTGCAGTGTTGTGTGTGTGTGTCTTGTCAACCTGCAGTGTTGTGTGTGTGTTGTCAACCTGCAGTGTTGTGTGTGTGTGTCTTGTCAACCTGCAGTGTTGTGTGTGTGTGTCTTGTCAACCTGCAGTGTTGTGTGTGTGTGTCTTGTCAACCTGCAGTGTTGTGTGTGTGTGTGTTGTCAACCTGCAGTGTTGTGTGTGTGTTGTCAACCTGCAGTGTTGTGTGTGTGTGTCTTGTCAACCTGCAGTGTTGTGTGTGTGTGTGTCTTGTCAACCTGCAGTGTTGTGTGTGTGTGTCTTGTCAACCTGCAGTGTTGTGTGTGTGTGTCTTGTCAACCTGCAGTGTTGTGTGTGTGTGTCTTGTCAACCTGCAGTGTTGTGTGTGTGTGTTGTCAACCTGCAGTGTTGTGTGTGTGTGTCTTGTCAACCTGCAGTGTTGTGTGTGTGTGTGTCTTGTCAACCTGTAGTGTTGTGTGTGTGTGTGTCTTGTCAACCTGCAGTGTTGTGTGTGTGTCTTGTCAACCTGCAGTGTTGTGTGTGTGTCTTGTCAACCTGCAGTGTTGTGTGTGTGTGTTGTCAACCTGCAGTGTTGTGTGTGTGTGTCTTGTCAACCTGCAGTGTTGTGTGTGTGTGTCTTGTCAACCTGCAGTGTTGTGTGTGTGTGTCTTGTCAACCTGCAGTGTTGTGTGTGTGTCTTGTCAACCTGCAGTGTTGTGTGTGTGTGTTGCCAACCTGCAGTGTTGTGTGTGTGTGTCTTGTCAACCTGCAGTGTTGTGTGTGTGTGTGTGTCTTGTCAACCTGCAGTGTTGTGTGTGTGTGTGTGTCTTGTCAACCTGCAGTGTTGTGTGTGTGTCTTGTCAACCTGCAGTGTTGTGTGTGTGTGTGTCTTGTCAACCTGCAGTGTTGTGTGTGTGTGTCTTGTCAACCTGCAGTGTTGTGTGTGTGTCTTGTCAACCTGCAGTGTTGTGTGTGTGTGTGTGTGTCTTGTCAACCTGCAGTGTTGTGTGTGTGTCTTGTCAACCTGCAGTGTTGTGTGTGTGTGTCTTGTCAACCTGCAGTGTTGTGTATGTGTGTCTTGTCAACCTGCAGTGTTGTGTGTGTGTGTCTTGTCAACCTGCAGTGTTGTGTGTGTGTGTCTTGTCAACCTGCAGTGTTGTGTGTGTGTGTTGTCAACCTGCAGTGTTGTGTGTGTGTGTTGTCAACCTGCAGTGTTGTGTGTGTGTGTCTTGTCAACCTGCAGTGTTGTGTGTGTGTGTCTTGTCAACCTGCAGTGTTGTGTGTGTGTGTTGTCAACCTGCAGTGTTGTGTGTGTGTGTGTGTGTGTGTGTGTTGTCAACCTGCAGTGTGTGTGTGTGTGTGTGTGTTGCCAACCTGCAGTGTTGTGTGTGTGTTGTCAACCTGCAGTGTTGTGTGTGTGTGTCTTGTCAACCTGCAGTGTTGTGTGTGTGTGTCTTGTCAACCTGCAGTGTTGTGTGTGTGTGTGTTGCCAACCTGCAGTGTTGTGTGTGTGTGTGTTGTCAACCTGCAGGGGTTGATAATACTGTAGCAGTAATAATGGAGAATGTGGAGAAGGTGTAGGAGTATCTGTGTGGCACCTGACCCCATGCTTCATATTGCAGCACCACTACAAGGCTGCTATATTCTGGGCTGACAAGGTGGTCAGCCTCAGTAATGGGTCTCCTGCTGATGTCTACTGGCTGGCTCAGAGCTACTTCTTAACAAAGCAGTATCATCGCGCTATTCTTCTTTTAAATGGACATAAACTGAGCAAGGTAAGTACTGTATTTGGCATTAGTATCAGTCCTGCTCCCAAGATTTTTGTTGTATATCTTCAACCCATCCTCCTGTTTAGATCGTACTGTTTGTAACTATGGAGCCATTGTACATAGATGTAATGGACAATTAGATACTAGAATTTGGTAATACTATTGACTTTGAGTCTGAAAAAAATTAAGCTAAAAGCCAAAATTAAATATTTCTAGGCTTAGTATAGCACATATATGTTCTTTATTAGGCCTCGGATAATGTGTATTTGGCCTAGGAAAGTTATTTTTTTTTTTTTTGCAATATCAATGCAACTTTTCCACTTTGTCCAAATTCAGTTGTACCAAGTTCTACTTTCTAGTTGCCTTTTACGTCAATATGTGTACAATGGTCTTCATCGCTGCTATAAGGACTGTACTACCTATATAGGAGGATGAGCTGATATTTTTACTATCATTCCAAAATAAAGATTTGTAAACATAAGATAGCTCTCATTATCTTGAGTTATCTTGAGTTATCTTGAGTTGATTTCAGGGCTTTTTTTTTTTAGTGTCCCCGCGGCCCGGTCCTTGACCAGGCCTCCACCCCCAGGAAGCAGCCCGTGACAGCTGACTAACTCCCAGGTACCTATTTACTGCTAGGTAACAGGGGCATAGGGTGAAAGAAACTCTGCCCATCGTTTCTCGCTGGCGCCCGGGATCGAACCCGGGACCACAGGATCACAAGTCCAGTGTGCTGTCCGCTCGGCCGACCGGCTCCCCTCATTAGTTGATGTTTCATTTTAATTTGTGTATGTCTCCACTTACTCATTTGAGAGTAATTAATCTTGTTAATAAATGTTTTAATAAAACAGTTTACTTATCTTGAGGTTATTTTGAGATGATTTCAGGGCTTAGCGTCCCCGCGGCCCGGTCCTCGACCAGGCCTCCTTTTTGTTACACACCCCAAGGAAGCAGCCCATAGCAGCTGTCTAACTCCCAGGTACCTATTTACTACTAGGTAACAGGGACATCAGGGTGAAAGAAACTGCCCATTTTTGTTTCCGCCTCCACCGGGCACGATTTAGTTCCGGGATTGTTCCGGGACTTTAGGGTGTGTTGCTGGACTGGTGCTGGTGCTCCGGGACTTCCGGAACGAGACGGGCTCGATTTAGTTCCGGGATTGAACCCAAAACCTCAGGCCTATGAAACTGCAGCGCTGTCAGCTGTCAGACCCCCTCATTACCATATCTATTGTAAGTATGTGTATGGTAGACACTGACTATTACACGTAGACATGTTCTGGACCTGTTGTGTGTGTACCAGGTGTAGGCCACAGTAGGCCGAGACTAGACCCGCCAAACACACACTGAAACTAGGACGTTGGTACAATGTTCGAACAAGTTTTAACACCTAACCAGTTATAACAACCAATATAGCAAGTTGTAACATTCTAATACGTCATAAACACGTTAAGCCAAGATGTAACAACTTAATTACAAGTTGTAACAAGCGGAAAATAGAGACAGTTTCGGTTTGTGTTTCCAGGGGAGCAGCCAAATAGCCGAATGGGAAGGTGACTCAAGTGGGACACTTCGGCCACGTCCGACATGTCATACAAACAGGAAAGAGGTGGTTGGGTTGACTATCGATCTGGACCTAAAAAAGGCTTTTGATAAAGTCCCACACAAGAGGCTGTTTTGGAAACTGGAACATGCTGGAGGGGTGACAGGGAGAGTTGTGACCTGGAAGAAACATTTTCTAACTGACAGAAAGATGAGGGCAGTAATCTGAGACAATGTATCTGACTGGAGGAGTGTTACTAGCAGAGTACCACATAGGTTCTTGCACCAGTAATGTTCATTGTCTACATAAACGATCTACCAGAAGGAATACAGAATTATCTGAACATGTTTGCGGATGATGCTAAGATACTGGGGAAGATAGGAGATGCAGACGATTATAATGCCCTTCAAATTGATCTAGATAAAATAAGTGCTTGGAGTGTCAAGTGGCAAATGGTATTCAACGTGAATAAATGCCATGTTATGGAATGTGGAATAGGAGAAAATAGACCACACACACAACTTACAAATTATGTGGGAAGGAATTACAGAACTAATAAAGAACGAGACCTTGAGGTTATCTTGAGATGATTTCGGGGCTTTAGTGTCCCCGCGGCCCGGTCCTCGACCAGGCCTCCACCCCCAGGAAGCAGCCCGTGACAGCTGACTAACACCCAGGTACCTATTTTACTGCTAGGTAACAGGGGCATAGGGTGAAAGAAACTCTGCCCATTGTTTCTCGCCGGCGCCTGGGATCGAACCCAGGACCACAAGTCCAGCGTACTGTCCGCTCGGCCGACCGGCTCCCGGGGTGGTTTTGGATAGTGAGCTGTCGCCAGAGGAACACAAAGAACATTGTGAGAGGAGCGTATGCATCACTTTTCAACTTCAGACTTGCTTTTAATTACTGTATATTGCTGGTGAAACACTAAAGAAATTGTTCATGACTTTTGTGAGACCAAAGTTGGAATATGCAGCAGTTGTATGGTGCCCAACTCTCAAGAAGCACGTAAATAAACTGGAAAACATGCAGCAGCATGCTTCAAAATGGCTTCCAGAACTGAAAAACAAGAATTACAAGGAGAAACTAGAGGCGTTAAACATGCCAAAACTAAAAGATAAAGAGAGATGATATGATCACCACTTACAAAATACTAACAGGAATAGTGTTACGGCCCTACTGGGGCGTAACCAGGTTCTTTTCTGGTGTCATTAGAATTTGGGAATCCAGCCCCAAGTCAGTAGAGGCTTTCAAGGGATGAGTTCCATAACGCAAGTTAACTTAAAGGGGGAGGGATACAAATGTGCTGATTTATATATATTATTACACCACCACCATAAATAAATATATAAACAGTCACACGGGGTTTATAAATACACAAATGTACAATGACTTGTCTTCCTCCGAAGACACAGGATGCTCCACGGTGCGCACTTTGAGTAGCCCTGGTTCTCTTCTTCGGCCCACGATGAATCCTCTTGGATTCTCTCGGCGTATCTACCCTGGCCACAGGCCAGGCAAATCACAGTCCCACTGGGTGCTCCGTCGTGGAGGCCTTCAACCACAATCCAGCCTGTAGCTGGCAGGTTCTGATCAGCTCCGCTGTGTTGGCCACTCCACGACCGATACTAGGGTTGCGAGCCCTAGGCAGGAGCCTCGTGTGATTCCGCTGATCACTCTCCTCTCTCAGTACCACAGTGGCTAGTCTCTTCCACCAGCCAGCCCGGATAAGGCGATTCCTGGTACTGCCACGCCACAGGCAGGCTAACACTCTCAACAGTGTTTGTCCGGGGGTGACTCACAGCTTCCTCAGAGCAAACTCGTGGAGAGACCTTGGCTGCCTTGGGTAGACTGATCCATTGTTCAGTTCCAGGTCGACTCTGTAATCAGACACGTCATTAGTGCTGGGGACACTACATGGGGTCCCTAAGAAACATCACTTACAAGCTTAGACAAAAACGTCCACCTATTTACTCCATAGATGGCGTTCACTGTCTAAGTGCCACCTCACCAGAGGTCAGCAGCGGCTGTGTTATGAGCTGATCAAGACGGGAATCAGCACCTGTGGCCGGTATATCCCGTCCTCACTAGATGGCGTCGTCCATTTGGAGGGGGTTTCGGGAGCGGACTCACAGATGGCGTTGTCGTCACTGCTCCGTGCTACGACGCTGGACTCGGGTCCGTAACAAATAGACCAAATTCACAAAGAAGACTTCCTGAAACTAGCAAATTCACGAACAAGAGGACACAGATTCAAGCTAAGAAAACAGAGGTGACGAAAAAATATTAGAAATTTTATTTTGTAAACAAAGTGGTAGACGCTTGGAACAAGTTAAATGAGAAGGTGCTGGCAGGTGGACCACCAGCAGGGAATGCCATAAGGACCTTCCCAGTAGAAAATTGGCACAAGAATATGCCTGCTAACCACAAAAAATGAACCTCCTAAACTAGGAGCAAGAAGAGTGAAATTGGCATGCGTCGAATTCAACCCGTGCACACCATGACAGGAATAGGCAAGCATAGCCCCCACCCTTAACAAAATGAAAACAAAGACACAGTTGAAAAACACTCTCTCATGAAACATCCGAGAATAAAAGGGCCATTATGAATTTCATCTGAGGAGATGACACGTTTCCTGTATATATGTGCTGTACTGTACTGTACTATACATATAATTAAGACTCTTTTCCAAGGCCAAGAGTCAAAACCAAGGTTAGAAAGGCACTACTGAGGCAGTGATCTACTTAAGATCACCGAAGTAGCAGAAAATAACATGTTTAACATTGATAAGTTCCAGTTAGTCTACTTAGGTATAGTAACAATGAAGACATTAAACAAAGTACAGGGTACAAAACGCAATAAAATCTGCCCACAGTGGGAAAGCAACATGTAAAGGATCAGGGAATAATGATGTCTGACGACCTAACATGTAGGGAGCATAACCAAGCGAATACAGTATAGTGTCAGATAGAAAAATGATAGTATGGATTGTAAGAACCTTCAAATCCAGTGATCCCATCACAATGCTCATATTGTTCAAATTGCTTGTGTTGTCCTGTCTTGAGTACTGCTCCATAGTTGCTTCCCTTTTCAGAGCTGGAGAGATTGCTGAAACAGGGAGTACAGAGAACATATACGGCATGCATAGACACAATAAAGCACTTAAACTATTGGGATCGTCTCAAAGCTCTCAAAATGTACTCTCTAGAAAGGAGATAAGAGAGGTACCAAATCATATAAACATGGAAAATACTAAAGGGCCAGGTACCAAATTTGCACAATAAAATAATATACTGGAGTGAGATATATGGAAGGAAATGCAGAATAGAGCCAGTGAAGAGTAGAGGTGCCATAGGCACAATCAGAGAACACTGTATAAAAATCAGAGGTTCATGGTTGTTGAACATACTCCCAGCAAGTATAAGAAATGTTGCTGGAACAAAAGTGGAAATCTTCAAGAAAACACTGGACAGTTTTCTGCAAGAAGTGCCAAACCAACCGAGCTGTAGTTGATATGGGGGCCTTCCGATCGCTCCAAGGAATAGCCTGTTGGACCAAGCTCTCACAAGCCAAGCCTGGCCCTAGGCTTGTGGTTCCCATGGGCTGTGAATAATCAGTAGCCAAGTAAGACAACCCTAATGTAGCCAGACACTCAAAATACCGTACCAGTGTAACATGAACATCTGGCACAGATGTGAAGCCTTGAGGAACGCTAAGTAAAAACACTTGATGAGTCTCTGTCAGTTCCTAAGTAGTGTTTTGTATGCTACATTAATGTTTGTTTATTGGTAGAAATTTTTGTAAGCTTAAGATATTAAACATTTAGAGATGTTTTACTTGTAGGTGCTGCATGCAGATACATTATCAGCAAATGGATGTCAAACAATTTTATGCAGATGCAGAGTTTTCTAATGTGGGTACTTTTAAGGGACAAAAAACATTCTCCTGTCTTTCAGAATCCCACGTGTCGATATCTCATGGCTCTCTGCCACTATGAAGTCGGTGAATTCCATTTAGCTCTGGATTTACTGGAGCACAACGATAATAACAGCATTTCTCGTATCAAGACTGAAGGAGAGCCTTTTTCTGTTCCTGAGATTGATGACACCATGTCTGTAAGTAAAATGTTATGCTGTTTTAAATTGATGACACCATATCTATAAGTAAAATGTTTTGCTGTTAGAGTGGTTACTCTGTAGCAATGGAGAGCTGTGTCTAATACTTATGTTATTTTCTGGGCAAACCCTCGATTACTTCCCTTAGCTTGTGTCACAGAAATGTATTAGATATGCTAGATTCCTGTGATAATCTTTGCCTATTAATAACACCTTTTCAAGACCGACTTCCTTGCTCAACATGGCAGCTAGCATGTGGGGATAAAAAATGAACACTCAAACCTATTGTCAAGAAATGGTGTCAAGAAATTGCCAAATCACCGAACAACTTTGAAACTATCTGATTATTACTTAATCCGGACCCCAGGGTGAAATTGCTTGGCATGGGATTGTATACTAGAGGTACACAATGTATTGGTGGTATTGAGCTGTTTTTGCAGTATTGTATTGGTCATATTTCAGCCAATACTTTGATACCCCTTTTCTATGGGGAAACATCTTCGGCTCCCTGGAGCTATCATGCTAATATGCAATTCATTAGACCAGGGCATTAGTCTATGGAGTTCAGCCTGCCGGAGACCACGAGCCAGAACCTGGCCCCTTCAGAGAGGCACAGGGAACAATGGCCCTGAACCCATCCCCCCTGTGGTTGCTGGTTTTCCTTATCTGCCATCGACCGGGGTTAGGCACCCAGAAAGATAGGCTTAACAAAACAGACATAGGAAGAAAATTGCAACCAAAAACCAAACAGAGAGGCAGAACTCCCTGAATTGCCAAGGAAACAAGCAAACGTCACACCATGCCGCTCATCCGTGAAGGTCCCCCCCCCTCCCGTCAACTCTGGCTTCGTCTTCGGTTTTACCTTTGTGGTGTCCTCGGCTGTTCGTGGTGTGGTGGCTAGGTGTACCTGAAGTGTTCTGCGGCTGCATGCGCTTTGGGCAGCCTTCCCTTGGTGCCCTGTGAGTACTACCCCTTGCATGTCAGGGTTATCTTCCTTGGTGCGTTCGGGACACCATTTCCGTAGAGGTCTTTGCTGCTCGTTATTTACCCTGCCCTTGGGGCAAGCTGGGGTTTCGTGACCCTTGTTTGGCTTTAGGTAGGGAGTGGTATTGTTGCTGGTTGGGGCATCAAGGTGTTGTGCAGCCAGTTGCGCAGCTATGCAGCGGCCGGTTCCTGTTTCCTCTGGGGACGTTGTACTTTTGTGGGTTTTTCTTTTACTTTTTGTTTTGTTTGCCTGGTGGGGGTCTGCCTGGTGCAGTTATAGGGCCACTAATTATATTTTAGATACTTTAGATATCTCCGCTAGGCCTCTATGATTGTAAACATCGCAGGGGTTTCAGTGTTTTGATCTTCCCCTTGTTAGCTTTGGGTGTAACTGGTTAGCAAAACTTTGCCCGGGCTTCCCGTAGCAGTCAGCCTAAGCCCTGGAAAACCCTGTCGGGGCTCGGTGGACCTCTTGATGTGTCTTCCGAGTTCCAGCTTTCCTCGTGCGAGATTGAAGGTTGCTGTGTGGACCTCTTCACATCGGATTAAAGAGGTGGACCTCTTCGTGTCGGCATAGTTGAGGTGTCTCACTGTATATGTGGCACCCTTCCCCTACTGCGAGGCCGTTGGGGTCGATGCCTTTCGGCAGGACTGGTCGAAGTGGGGTTATCTAGACCTCTTCCCGCTGGTTCCACTGTTGCTTTGGGTCCTGGCTTGTTTGGAGACTTAACAAGGGAGAGTAGGCCTGCTGGCTCCTTGTTGGCTAGCCCAGCCTTGGTTTCTGGTGCTGCTTGCTCGGTGTCTAAACTTGGGGACTTTTCCGCGGCTCCACCTCTTTCAGCAGATCGGTCCAGTCTAGTATGTGCCCAGTTCGATCTCCTCCTGGTCTTCACATCTGGTCTTTCTGATGCAGGATTATCACCATTTGTATGATGGTCAGGTTCTTCTTGGATAGTGTCCCACCTGCGAGTTTCGTCTCAGTGGCAGTATGAAGTCTCCTGGCGGTTCTTTTGTTACTTTTGTCTCTTCGTAGATTGTCTTCGGTTTCGGATCAGGTTGTCTTGTCCTTTCTCTCTTGGTTGTTTCAGGACTGTCATCTTATGTCGAAAACTGTTGCCTAGTATTGTGTGGCGCTGGCTGGCGCTGCTCCTGCTTGCGGCTCCGTCAAGCTTGCTGGCTTGACATACTGTTGATGTCACTTAGCTCTGTTCCACAAGCTATCTCATACATTGTTCACTTCCGGCCTGCTCATTCGCCACCCGAGTCATTGGACCGGTCGTTGGACCAGGTGCTCTCTTTTTTTTCTCTTCTCCTAGGTTTGTGGTGGTTCCTTCAGTTTGGGATTGTTTTGACTAGGCTCTTTTCTTGTTGATTGGCCTCGGGGTCAGGCCGGGGAAGCTTCATGCTCTCCACTGGCGCAGGGGTTTTTGCTCTTTTGGTCCTGGTGGTAGGTTTGCAATGATACATAAATAACAGTAATGACATAGACCCCATGAGCCCCGAATTATGCCCTCCATCCATGGTACAGTTACTAACTGTAGAAATGCAATCACCTGTGGTTGACTCCTGCGATAGTAGACACAATTCATCTAGAAGTGGGTCTCATTCATCAACACAGCGAAGAACAGCAAGTGTGTGATTGCGGTGTGTGATCAGACTGTCAAGTAAGTACATTACCTTCATTCTACCAATTCTGCCTTTATGGATGGTTTGTGGGTTGATGCTGTCTCCTTGGTTGCCTGTTCCATGGCTTGCATTTCTCGGGTCATGTACAGTGTTATTAAATCTAGCCAGCTAGCGGTCTACCCTTATGCCCATGATGTTGGGAAATATGCTGCATTTGGCCACAATCTTCTACAGCATGGCCTTGGCTTGGGGGTATGGTGTCTAACAGGGTTCTGGCAGCCTGGTATTTGGTTAATGTTCCTGGTCCCAGTTGGTCATGTGTTACCTTTGGCTGTGTCTCCCAGCCTGGATTATCTTCTTCATCCTAGTGCATGCCACCTCTCCTTCCTTGTAAGTTCAAGATAACCTCAAGAAGTCTCGTTTTTGTCCTCTCTGATTATGTAGTTAGTGTCTGGGAGCCACTGGGGGCTCTCCCAGAACCCAAAGCTTGAATGTAATGAAACACTCTTGATGAGCCGTGGTGGCTCCCTGACTCTCCCTCCCTACTTGGTTAGCCAGTTCATCGCTGGGCTGTTTATCAGCTCCAGGACTGATCACGGAAGATGGCTGCATGCGAGAGCTGGGGCACCCAGTGGTGGCATTTAGTATTACAACTTTCATGCTAATTTTAAATATTTCTTTTATTCTGTATGAATCGTTTCCTGAGTTTGGTGGTTTTGAGGCTTCAGTCTTTAATTCTCCAGTTGTCTGTAAAGCTTGCTGGCTTTCTAGGTGCTTTCCCAGTGTGGTGGCAAACTGTTACTCACTCTCTGCACCTCTGTTAGGGGCCAGGTTTTAGCTCTGGTTCCTGGTTGGCCAACCATCACTCCTGCATCAGTTGTCATCCATTTACATGGAGCATTTTTTTTTTTTTATTATTTTCTACCACAGACGTGGCCACACATTTACAATGCTAACCAGCATATATACATTTTCTTCTGTCCTCCATGGACAGGGTTAGAGAAGTGTTAAACATATAGTTCAAGGGTTTATTGAACACTCAACCACAGAAGGTGATTCGGTGCTTTTAAAATGCTAAGCTAACCTACATACGTAAATACATAGATACACAGATTTACGTATGCCCTACATACAGTGTTTGATGTGTCTTTTACATAGTGTCATTAATGTACATTCACAAAGGTGAAATGTAATTCTGATCAGCTTCCATATATACTTTATACCCATACATATACATACACACACACATATACATACACACACACATATACATACATATATACACACATGCATTCACATACATTTGTCTCATTTACTCTGACAGGGTGAGATAGCTGATAAAGAAACTAGTGTGCAATTAAGCACTTAATCACTGAAGGTGATGAAGGTACTTTTTACAAGCTCAGGTTATATAGTTACATCATATATATACATTGTATAATTGATCTATTACATGGTCAATCTTGGATACAAGTCCAATATATCATCAAGTGTTCCAGTACTCCCATGGAGCATTCTCAGTGAGAGCATTCTCATTACATGGAGCATTCTCAGTGAGATAGCTTCAGGGAGCCACCGGGGCTGATCCAGAGAGAGAGGCGTTTCATTATGTTCAACACTGGAGTTTTAGCACGTTTATTAAAATCAATTTAATACTGTACCAAAATACAAGACACTGCTAAAAAAAATGATGTTGCAATATTTATTTTTCAATTACGTTACTTTGTCAAGAGTTTAATAAAATTTGATGCCCAGCAGTACCAATTAATTTAAATAATCTGCGTCACACTGATCCTGTGGTGTCCACAGTGTGTACTAATTTTACCTTGAATATCATCCTATCAATGGGGCTCCACTTGTTATTTTTAGTCACTGTTAGTGTGATTAAAAAACTATGTCCGAGTCCTGGATCTACTTGCCACCATTACTGCTCTCTATGACTTGTAGATTATTTTCATAGCTCCCATCATTCTCCTCCAAGGGCCTCCTGCAGTTAGTTTGTTGAGTGTATATGATCAGTATGTACCTCTATTCTCTTGTTCTCTGTTTCCTTACATATGATGTAGTCATGTGGATTAGCCACCTCTGCCGCAGGTATTTCCTCAAATCTGTAATTTATTTGGAAAGACTGCACTTCCTATAATTTGTATGAGTCACTTCTGTAATTGCAATGATTTGTGACTACGTCTTATACACCCTCTTTTTGGACACCTCTGAACTTTTGTTGTGCCATCCACATTTGTGCTCATTGTCTCTTTACTGTTAATTACTACGGGTTGATTGTGTACTTGAGGATGATGGTTGGGTTCTCCATGGTCTGGTTTGGGGATAAGTGCTCTCAAGCACAGAATGCTTGCGTAAAAACAATACAGTCTGAATGAGTTTCTGCAGTCTGGCGTCTTTTGGCCGGGCGCTGGATGCGGCGGTGTTTATATACCTGTCTTTATTTAGGTATATTTTGTACGACTGAGACCGTTCGCACACCAGTGACTGTCCCTTTATCACCCCTTCCTGTCCCCCTCATGTGCATGTCCAACCCATGCTGGAGTCATTCAGGGGACCCTCCTTTTTAATGTTGTGAGGTGTGGGGGTTGTAGGGTTGGTTCTGTACTCACCTGGTGAGGCTCCTGGCTGTGCTTGCAGGATTTGAGCTCTGGCTCTTGGGTCCCGCCTATCTGGTAGAACTTGCGGGATAGTACCAGTGGAGTGCAGTGGTGCTATTGGCACTTTTGGGGAACACTGTATTACCATCAGTGGTCTGTGCTTGTTACACGACCTACTTGCGAGCATAAGCCTTCTTGCTGGTTCGTCCGTGGACTTCCAGGGCGCACTGGCCTGTTTTCGTATGGCAGTTCCGGCCCGTCCTGGTTGTGGGGGTATGTGGGCCGGTGGACTGCTCCTAGCAGCTGCCTGGTGGGCCATCCTCTGGCCGGTCTGGCCTGACCTTGGGCCGGGCTTCAGGTGTAAAAGAGCTCCCAGTACCTCATCCAGCAGGTATCGAGCGGGGTTTCTCCGCCGTCGGTCGCCTGGTGCAGGTTTCTGGGCCTGCAAGGTTTTTGTTTTGTCTCCGTTGGCCCTGTCTGGGGTCTGCCTGCTCCGTTCTCTGCCTTTGCAGAGGGGAGTTGCTATTTACATGTTGCATGTTGCAGTGGTGCCTGTTGCTGCTGCTGCACGTGTGCATTGGTACCGTGTTTCACGATGGCGTGTCCTTGTTCCTGTGTCCGGTTGTGGAGTGGCACTTTGCTGCCGTTTTGTGCCTGGGGATTGCGTGCGGTTTTTGTCCCTGCCTGATTGTCCACCCCTGGTTGTTCTCCTGGGGTTTTTTGTGCTTCTGCTCTTTCTTCCTGCCTCCTCTGCAGCAGGGATGTTCTGCGTGTGTTCTTAGGTGTTGGTCAGCCTGTGTCCTGTGATGTGCTTCTTTGTCTCGGTCTATTGCAGTTGTTCGTGCCCCTTGGTTCGGGTCCTGTTCTGGCGGCGACCCTTCCGCCTTCTTTGGTTTTCCTAGCTTGCCCTGCCGGTTTTTTTTTTTTTTTTTTTGGGGGGGGGGGTTCTTGCGATGTCTCGCGTCGGACCCGTCGTTTCTGAACTCCTGGTGGGCTTGCATGCTTTGGGGAGTTTTTCTGTTCGGCAGACGTTCCATCTCCTTGTGCCGCCTGGGTTTCGGTGGTCGCGCCCGAGATCTTCTCGCGGCTCCGCCTTTTTCCTGGGCTCGGGGGGGCCTTGTCGGGGCTGCTTATGTTCTGCCTTGTGGTCTCGCCTCCGGTTGGTGGTCGGGTGGCTTCGTGGTAGGTGTCCCACCTGCGTGCTTCTCTTGGCGGCAGTATGGGTATTTTGGCGGTCCTTCCTTTTCCTGTCCCTTCTTAGGTGGTTACTCTTGTTGGCTTGCTTTACTCTCGGCTTGGTTTTCTAGTGGGGGTTGGGGGCCGTCGTCTTGCCACATACTGTCGCCTCTTTTCGTGCGGCGCAGGCGGAGCCGCTTCAGCTTGCTTTCGGTCTTGGTGTTGCTTCTGCACCGTTAGTCAGCTGTCTTGTGCGTCGTTTCACCTCCGGCCTGTTCATGCGCCGCTTGCACCATCCTGGTCTCTGGTCAGCGTGCTGTCTTCTCCTTGGTTGGTAGTGCCCCTTCGGTTCCGGTGTGTTTTTTCGTCGGCTCTTTCCTTTAGGCCTTTGCCTCTGGGGGTCGGTTCGCTGAGTTTTCTTGCTCCTTCGGTTTTAGCGTTTTGGTTGTTTGATGGCAGCAGTCTCCATCTTTTCTGGCGCGGGGTGGGGCTGCTGCATTCTGGAGGGGTCCAGGGTTTGTTGGTGCTTCGTTGGTCGGGCCGGGGGTGTGTCGTTTTTGTGTTCAGTGGCGGCCCTCCGCTGTTGTTTGCGTGCCACAGCGTTTGGGTCCGGAGCGTTTTGCGTTGATCCGGTTCTGTTCTTCCCGGTTCGCGGGTGATGGTGTCCCAGGTGGTCAGCCGTGTTCTTGCGGCTACGCTGCCTGTGATCTTCCCTCATGCCTGTGGCGTTCGTGGCTTCGTTGCTCTCGCTGCCGTCTGGGCGACGTGGCCTTGCAGTCTTTCGGGCTTGGATTTTTGGTGTTCGTGCAGGAGCCTTGCTGCTCGTGGTTCTCGTGTTGTTCCCGGGATTTTCGGGGCTGTGGCGCCTTGGGTTGGCGTTTGCTGCCGGTTGTCTCGCCTCCTTGGGGGGTGCGTGGTGTCCGCCTCCCGGTTTTGTCCCTTTGACCTTCCTCTGTGGGTAGTTAGCTCCGGGGAGCCGACGGGGCTCCCCCCAGAAAACCAGCGTTGAATGTAATGAAACGCCATTTTCTGGGTGAGACCCGGAGGCTCCCCGGCAACCCTCCCTCCCTCCGGTCGGCGTTTTTCGCGTGTTTTGACATCCAGCCTCAGAACTGATGGGTGGATAGCCGGTGTGGGAGGTCTGGGGCTCCCCCTTCCCCCTCCCGGGGAGGGGGGAGCTGCGCAGACAGCGGCGCGGTGACGTATGACGTCATACTAGTTTCCTTGTTTTCTGTTGAAGAGTTCTATCCACTAGTTCGGCTTAGGTAGCAATTTTCACCAGAATAGGGGTTTGTTTTGGAATGCTTACCTTTCTGGATGCTTGACCCGGTCGATGGCAGACATAGAATGCTTCCAACCACACGGGGGTTTCTATAGGCCATTGCTCCCCTTGCCTCTCTGAGGGGGCCAGGTTCTGGCTCGTGGTCCCCGGTAGGCCCTAGAACTCCATACACATGACTGATGCCAAAGTCTGACATTAGCATATCAGCCGGTAAAGCTCCGGGGAGCCTCCGGGTCTCACCCAGAAAATGGCGTTTCATTACATTCAACGCTGGTTTTTTTTTTTTTTTTTTTTTTTCTCTGTGTAAGTACACTTCCCTTCTCAGGTGTGATAGGCCAGATGCTCTGTTTGGAGAGAAATAAATGCAAATATTTTCTCATATTTTTTAAATAGATTATTTATTTGGCATTAAAACCGTTTTTTATTGGTATTTGACACAGATTGACTGCTCAACACACTTGCTTAAAGGATACATATACGAGGCAAGCGACAATCGTGCATTGGCTGCCGAGAGTTTCCGCGCTGCTATCCAAGCAGATCCTCTGTGCTATGAAGCAATTCATGCTCTCACCCAGCACCATATGCTGACAGTGAAGGAAGGTCGGTATGTGTGTAGAGTTTGCAGAGCCACTTAGCCAGGTCAACATCATTATGTACCAGAGAAGCACTTTCACAAATGCTGTGTATGAATTCTGGAAACTTTTATTTTCTGAATTACATGTATGTTTCCTGATGTAAAATCTCTGAATTTTTTTGTTTCTGTTATACTGAATACTACAAATTTTCTGGAGGGAGCCCCTTCGGCTCCCCAGGGCTATCCGGCTAATACGGATGCACAGTACTGTCTCCACTCGATCATCCGGACTATATGGGAAGGACCCCCAGCCGGATTATCACATTTTTCGGATAATGGTACTTTTTCACCTACGAGTCCAAAAGTGACCATTTTCAACTATTTTTATACTACAAACAACATAATTTGAATTGCCTTGCCACATACAATTATTAAATATTCAACTAGAAACCTCAACTTACCTTGTTGGTGTTCGTCTTCTTGATTGATGCCACACATCTTGAAGTTAAAAATTCTTAACAATTTACGTGACCTATACTAACACAACACTAAAATTAACACTTAAAATTACTGTACAGTTCATTAAGCTAAGTTAGTTTTGACTGCCAGCTGCTGAAGCCTCACTGGTTGAGGGCATTTGGGTTGCCTGTGAGGCCTCACTTGTTGAAGGTGCTTGCTTGCACCTCACTTGTTGAAGCGCTTGCATGCCCTCACTTGTTGAAGGCGCTTGGCTTGCCTGTGACGCCTCACTTGTTAAAGGCGCTTGCTTGCGCCTCACTTGTTGAAAGCGCTTGGCTTGCCTGTGGCGCCTCACTTGTTGAAAGCGCTTGGCTTGCCTATAATGCCTCACTTGTTGAAGGAGCTTGGCTTGCCTGTGGCGCCTCACTTGTTGAAGGCGCTTGGCTGCCTGTGACGCCTCACTGTTTGAACAACACGTAACTTGTCTTTAATTGCTAGGACAATCTTCTTCCTCTTAACACTTCCAGAACGATTGATGCTGCTACCAGACATGTTCTTGGCCAAAAATGTTCAAAATTACTATGAAAATTAAGAAAGTTATTTAAAAAAATATTTCACTAATGGCGCAACACTGTGAGGCCGCACTGGTTGAGGCGTATAACTGTGACTTGTCTTTAATTGTTAGGACAACTTTCTTCCTCTTAACACCTCCAGAACGATTGATGCTGCTACCAGACATAGTCTTGGCCAAAAATGTTCAAAGTTACTATGAAAATAAAAAAGTTATTTAAAAAAATATTTCACTAATGGCGCAGCACTGTGTATAACACGAGGGACGGATGCACATGGGTTGACCAGTGTTGGACAGGTCCACTTGGGGCAGCCATAATGCGTTATGTAGGCCGCCAGGAGGAAAAAAATTCACAATATTTTTTAAGGAAACTTCAGCCTGTGCACAATGCTTTTAGGAAACTTATTTATTTGTTATTACATAATTACTAGTAGTTATTTTATTTGTTTTTGGCTATGATTAATTGTTCTAAAATTAATGGTAATTCCTGTACCCAGGTAGTCCCTCCTGACGCACCCCTCCCACCCTCCCAACACCACCCACCCACCCCACCCCCACCTACACCATGCGCCTCGAGTCTCGGGCAGACGGGATTAATACCGTATGGCCTGCCTCATGTTTTCATATACGGACAAAGGCACGATTATCTGGGGGACTGACCGGATAGTGTAATTTCTGCAGAAAACCTGCTTTAATCCGGTCCCTGTGGCTATTTTGGCCGGATATTGTGATAACTTTATCCGTTCACGATTTTGGCCGTATAAGGGCGTTTTTCGGATGTTCGAATCCCGGATAATCGCGGGGTTACAGTATCCACTCAATTTAACGGCCTCTTTTATACCGATCTGCCGGTAATAACGACTGGTTTGGGAGATCGGTATCTGGAGCCTCGTATACCGGTCTGGTGGTTGATATTACCGACGGTCGGTATTGGGTTTGTTTTGGCATCTGCAGCCCCTCACATGGCGACCAGGCCACCGACCTCGATCATCCAGAGTGGTATATTAAATCTTAACTTTCTTTTATAATGATTAAGTTTTATGAAGAAAATTCTAAATTATTATTAATAAAATATTTTAAAACAATTGGTATTAACACTTTCGCCTGCCCGGCTAAGGTTAAAAAAAAAAAGCGGTATGTGCGCGCGGCATTTTTGTCGCTTAAGTGTCAAAACAAAAATGTGAATACTCTTTTTACTCTCCTGACCTTAGTTCTCGAGCTACGTATTTCATTTTGGTACCAACGTGCTCACAATAAAATTCTCTAGAAGAACATCAGTAAAAAAGGTCATGAAAATTATAGGAATACCAGCACCAAATAAAAACCTACATAGATGACTCGCCGTGAGCGCCCAACAGCAACAAAATGTTTTTACTCTTTGGATTGTTATCACCTCCACACTTGTCCTACAGCGTTAATTTTGGTATCAGTGGACTCGCAATGAAATTCCCAACACGGTGATATGAATATAAACGTAGAATAATGGTCCCACCTGCAAGAGTGTGGGAAGTGGCGGAACTGTTACCCGGTATCGGTGACGGGACGACACATGTGCGATACGGCGCTTTGAAAGTTTATACTTATTTCACTGTCCTGACATTATTATTCTATGTACGTCATTCATTTTTGTGCCAATGTGTTCGCAATAGAATGTTCTATGAGCCCGTAGGTAAAAAAGACCAATAAAGCGTAAGATAGAATAGCGCCAAATATAAAACAACGCTGGAACATATCAGTGAGCGTCAAACACACACGAAATGTTTTTACTGCTGTTATGTTTGTCAAGTTTATACTTATTGCACACAGTTATTTTTGGTTGTACATTGATCGGAATAAAATCCCCTAAACAGACATATGCATATAATACATGATATGGGGGGAAGCATTACCAGTATAAACGGCTAAAGTCACCCACCTGCAACCCGTTTGGGACACTCGTGCAGACACATGCTACACTCAAAAAAAAATCTATGAAGGTTCGAGTCTACTTACGGCAGTTTATGTGATACAGTGTTCATTCTGGTATCAAAATACTCGTTTCAGTTTGTAGTTCATGCGATTTTCAGAATCAACTGAATCGCTGGAGGTTCAAGATTTGAGTCAGAGTCAGAGTCATCTGACAAAACCGTCTTGTCAAATGGCAGTGTGCCAGACATCTCGGGTTCTGATTCGGTTACTGCTTCAGCTTGAGGTGTTGAAGTCAACAAAGGCCGCCTCACACCAGGTGGTCCGGGAGTTTGCATGGCGTCAGCATAGGCAGGACCTGTGTCATCATTTATGTCTGGAGCGTGCCGCAAGTGTTGACATACTGTTGCTGTTTGAGGCCAATCTTCCGGGTCCCAGTGCAATAGGGCCCAAATTGCCACCTCGTGGAACTGTAGCAATGTTAGCTTTTTTTGATCAGTTGTGTTGTATTTGTACAAAACAAAGGCATTATGCAATGCCATTTGCAGGAAATAAACGTTATCTTTTTGGTCCACTTGTGAGTTTTCCTGGTAATGAGAAAGAGAGCCTCATGGCGCGCAGTTTGAAACAAACCCAAAGTAAATCGGATTAAAATTGAATTTTATACAAATATTTTTTTGAGGACATCATTTTATGTCCACATTGCAGAAGCGGTTAGGCAAACAGGACTCTGGGTTATGTCCTGATCCGCTTAAAGTGTTAAGCAAAATCCTTTGTTTTATTATTAAATACCTTTTATAGTATAGGCAATAGGTATTTTTTCCCCACGGACCTACAATGGCACCTGGCCATGTGACTGCATTGTTTACTGTGAACTCGTGCGGGTAAGAGCAATGTCTCAGAATATTAGCCAGAGAAAATCAGATTCAGACAAAAATAAATAAATTCATGATTTCAATGGTTTGTGAAAGCATCCACTGGGAATTCAACAAGTCATGCAGCATCCGCTGGCAACGAGTGCCCTACAAGCCATGCTGCACCCGCCGATGCTGAATTCCCATCAACAAGTCGTGCAGCCTCCTCCGGCAACGAATGCTCTGCAAGCTATGCTGCACCCGCCAATGCTGAATTCCCATCGACAAGTTGTGCAGCCTACGCTGGCAACGAATGCTCTGCAAGCTATGCTGCACCTGCCGATATTGAATTCCCATCAACAAGTTGTGCAGCCTCCGCCGGCAACGAATGCTCTGCAAGCCATGTTGCACCCGCTGATGCTGAATTCCCATCAAAAGTCGTGTAGCCTCCACTAACGATATAAAATATGATTGAAAGGCATATAAATTAGTGTAAAACGTGTTGATAGAGTACAATATTGTAAGTGTTAATGATTATTTAAGCCTTGACAAAAAGATACTGTACAGTGTAAATATACAGTAGAAATAATTTTCAATTGTGAATTAGAATTAGAACTCATGTGAATTAGTAGTAAGGCTAGCTGTTGTGTGAAGTGAATGCCTGAAAATAAGTGTACATACTGTGTGTACCCTGTATACAGTACTGAACAATATAAAACAAGCGCTGCAGAGGATGACGTAATCTTCACAGCTTCGTAATCTTCAGCTTCATTAAAAGTCAATTTACCAATTTTATTATAGTATTACAACATATTAATTGTTTTTTTTTCAAAAAAGCTACATATTAATCTCTGCAAATGTATATTCTATCATTAGCAGAGAAAAGGTGAGCTCAAAATATTTTGTCTTGGCTAGCTCTCAGTGACAAGGCTCGATCGCCATTGTATGGCCTGGCCGCCACAGCCTGTGTCATAACATTAAAAATACATTACCTGCACTGTTCAGGGTAAAACAAACACATCGCTAAAATTTTATTGAGAAAATATTAACAATTACTGATTGATACATGAAATATTTTGCAATACAAAGTCAAAGTCATACAATACAAAGTTTAAGTCAATTTTTTCCCACCCATCTGGACTTGATCAGAGGGTGTTCACACATCATCCATGCAGCAGCCACCAGCTGGCTTAATTGTCGGTGTGGCACTAAATTGAAACGCAATTACACAATGAACTTTATTTAGTTTTAGTTATACAGTATAAAATATATCCTACCTGAATGTTACTTGAAAAATTACCCGACCCGACTTAACTTCGGAAATAACGGAGCTCTGGAAATAACGACCAGGGTACAGCCCCATATAGGCCTTTAAATTGAGTGAATAAGCTTTGGGCATCAGTCAATGGACATGGAGTTCTAGGCCTACCAGGGACCACAAGCCAGAACCTGGCCCCCTCAGAGAGGCGTGAGGAGCAATGGCCTATAACGACACCTTATATATAGTTTAGAAATATATACTTTGTCTGCCATCGACCGGTCGGGCACCCAGAAAGATAGGTGCCCCCCTTCCATTCTGGTGAAGAAATGCTACCAAACGCTGAGCGAGAGGATAGAACTCTCCATGAAGAAAAACGATCAAACAAGCATGTCGTCATCTCGTTACCAACGTTCCGCCGTCTATGCAACCCCCCCCCCCAGAGCCCCAGACCCCCCGCTGGCAACCTGAGCTTGTCAGTTCTTCGCTGATGTCGGTGGGCTTCGGTCGTTTACCTCCAGCTCCAGTTATTCTTTTTGCTTCGGTGGTGTGCGAGCTGGGAGTATATTCACAAGTACTCGGGCTGCATGTGCTTAGGGTCCCCTTCCCTAAGTGCCCTGTAAGTACTGCCCTTGGGGCTTGGGGTCTCCTTCCACAAGTCGCCTTGGGAGCTACCTCTGTTGTGTCAATTACTGCTTGATCCTTGTCTGCCCTTGGAGTCAGCTGGGGAGGTTTTCTTGCTCCTCTGTTTATCTCTGGGTAGGGGGTAGTATTCGTCACGGGTAGGGGGCGCAGGGTACTTACACAGCTAGTTTTCACTTCTCATAGCAGCCGGCTCTGCATTCTTTGGGTACGCTGCCCTCTTGCGGGGTTTTTTGTTTCTTTTTGTTCCTCGCCTTGGCGGGGGGTCTGCCCTTGGGTTTGAGTCACACCTTCTAATATAAATATATATATATATATATATATATATATATATAATATATATATATATTATATATATATATATTATATATATATATATATATTATATATATATATATTATATATATATATATATATATATATTATATATATATATATATATATTACAGTACAACCTCGATTCAACGTACTATATGGGACCACCCCCAGTTCGTTGGAGCGTTGGATTCGTTGCAAGAGGTGACCTTCAAGAAGCGTTTGCGTCAGTGTCTTTTTTTTTTCTTGTACACAATAAAAATGCATTGTATCATATTACTTACTGTACCTATATTTTACTACTCTACTAAAAATTCTGTAATTCATGTATTTACCTTATTGTTGGAGTTATGTTCATCTTGAAGTTTTGTGAAGTTGTGAATGCTCTACAGTAAATAGGTACTGCAGTACATTAAGCCGTTAGCACTGTATTATTAAAAGTGGTTTTGCTGTATGTTGAGTACTACAATACAGTTCTTGAAAACTGTTGTACATTAGAATTATTGCAACTTTAATTTTAACACTATGTACACACTTGAATTTAACACTTATTCTAATTGTTCACTTCACACACGATGTTTTTAGATGTTTGCATCAGCTTTGCTGGTGCTCGCTGCTGCTGTGTTGGCTTCAGCTGCTTTTGTGCTGGTGCTGGGTACAGCTGTGCTGGTGCTGGGTACGGCTGTGCTGGTGCTGGGTACGGCTGTGCTGGTGTTGGGTACGG